>NW_027193905.1:0-106711 GCF_032444005.1 Ranitomeya imitator | reverse complement strand
TATACCCTACACTCTATACCCTACAATCTATACCATACACGCTATACCATACACTCTATACCCTACATTCTATACCTCACACTCTACACTCTATCCCCTGCACTCTATACCATACACTCTACACTCTATACCCTACACTCTATACCCTACACTCTATACCCTACACTCTATACCCTACACTCTACACTCTATACCCTACACTCTACACTCTATACCCTACACTCTATACCCTACAATCTATACCATACACTCTATACGAATTTTAACCAGTCATCATTCTCACAACACTGAGGACCAGTCATTCGAAATGACTTCTCCATGCATTTTATGCATTGGTAAAAGCACTATGATGAAAAGTGTGATATGTTTTCAGGTATCTCCTATACTAATAGAGCCACATGCTCACCGGTTTGCCACATGATGTAGGCCTATGGACTGAACAAGAAACCACCAAAAATTTTAACCAGTCATCGTTCTCACAACGCTAAGGACCAGTCATTCGAAATGACTTCTCCATGCATTTTATGCATTGGTAAAAGCACTATGATGAAAAGTGTGATATGTTTTCAGGTATCTCCTATACTAATAGAGCCACATGCTCACCGGTTTGCCACATGATGTAGGCCTATGGACTGAACAAGAAACCACCAAAAATTTTAACCAGTCATCGTTCTCACAACACTGAGGACCAGTCATTCGAAATGACTTCTCCATGCATTTTATGCATTGGTAAAAGCACTATGATGAAAAGTGTGATATGTTTTCAGGTATCTCCTATACTAATAGAGCCACATGCTCACCGGTTTGCCACATGATGTAGGCCTATGGACTGAACAAGAAACCACCAAAAATTTTAACCAGTCATCGTTCTCACAACACTGAGGACCAGTCATTCGAAATGACTTCTCCATGCATTTTATGCATTGGTAAAAGCACTATGATGAAAAGTGTGATATGTTTTCAGGTATCTCCTATACTAATAGAGCCACATGCTCACCGGTTTGCCACATGATGTAGGCCTATGGACTGAACAAGAAACCACCAAAAATTTTAACCATTCATCGTTCTCACAACACTGAGGACCAGTCATTCGAAATGACTTCTCCATGCATTTTATGCATTGGTAAAAGCACTATGATGAAAAGTGTGATATGTTTTCAGGTATCTCCTATACTAATAGAGCCACATGCTCACCGGTTTGCCACATGATGTAGGCCTATGGACTGAACAAGAAACCACCAAAAATTTTAACCAGTCATCGTTCTCACAACACTGAGGACCAGTCATTCGAAATGACTTCTCCATGCATTTTATGCATTGGTAAAAGCACTATGATGAAAAGTGTGATATGTTTTCAGGTATCTCCTATACTAATAGAGCCACATGCTCACCGGTTTGCCACATGATGTAGGCCTATGGACTGAACAAGAAACCACCAAAAATTTTAACCAGTCATCGTTCTCACAACACTGAGGACCAGTCATTCGAAATGACTTCTCCATGCATTTTATGCATTGGTAAAAGCACTATGATTGAAAAGTGTGATATGTTTTCAGGTATCTCCTATACTAATAGAGCCACATGTTCACCGGTTTGCCACATGATGTAGGCCTATGGACTGAACAAGAAACCACCAAAAATTTTAACCAGTCATCGTTCTCACAACACTGAGGACCAGTCATTCGAAATGACTTCTCCATGCATTTTATGCATTGGTAAAAGCACTATGATTGAAAAGTGTGATATGTTTTCAGGTATCTCCTATACTAATAGAGCCACATGCTCACCGGTTTGCCACATGATGTAGGCCTATGGACTGAACAAGAAACCACCAAAAATTTTAACCAGTCATCGTTCTCACAACACTGAGGACCAGTCATTCGAAATGACTTCTCTGTTGTGAATTCTGTGGCTGAGTTCACTTCTGTGGTCACAAGTGGTATTGCAGTCTCTGGGCTTCCTCCCTCAGGTGTTTTGGTGAGCTCGTTGGCTGCCTTGCTATTTAGCTCCACCTGAGTCTGTCTTCCTTGCTCCTTGTCAATGTTCCAGTGTTGGATCTGAGCTACTGCATCTTTCCTTGGGCCTGCTGCTCTGCTAGATAAGTGCTTCTAGTTTGTTTTCTGTTTTTTCTGTCCAGCTTGTTATTATCTTTTGCTGGAAGCTCTGAGAAGCAAAGGGGTGCACCGCCGTGCTGTTAGTTCGGCACGGTGGGTCTTTTTTGCCCCTTTGCGTGGTTTTCGTTTTAGGGTTTTTGTAGACTGCATAGTTCTCTTGCTATCCTCGCTCTGTCTAGAATATCGGGCCTCACTTTGCTGAATCTATTTCATTCCTACGTTTGTCTTTTCATCTTGCTAACAGTCATTATATGTGGGGGGCTGCCTATTCCTTTGGGGTATTTCTCTGAGGTAAGTCAGGCTTGTATTTCTATCTTCAGGCTAGTCAGCTCCTCAGGCAGTGCCGAGTTGCATAGGTAGTGGATAGGCGCAATCCACTGCTGCTTCCAGTTGTGTGAGGATAGATCAGGTAATGCAGTCTACAGAGATTCCACGTCTCAGAGCTCGTCCTATTGTTTTGGGTTATTGCCAGATCTCTGTATGTGCGCTGATTACTGCACGCTGTGTTGCCTGATTGCCAGCCATAACAGTACAAGGAGCCATTCAATGATTTCCAATAGAGGGAAAAAAGAAATCCTGACATCATTTTTTTTTCTTAGCTCTGTCTTCAGTCTTTTTTTTCCCCTAGACATTAGAGTGCTTCAGGACACAGCTGTGGACATGGATATTCAGGCTCTGTGCTCCTCAATGGATAATCTCGTTGTAAATGTACAAAAGATTCAAGATACTATTGATCAGAAATCGATGCTAGAACCAAGAATTCCGATTCCTGATTTGTTTTTTGGTGACAGAACTAAGTTCCTGAGCTTCAGAAATAATTGTAAGCTATTTTTGGCCTTGAAACCTCATTCTTCTGGTAATCCTATTCAACAGGTTTTGATTATTATTTCTTTTTTGCGCGGCGACCCACAGGACTGGGCGTTTTCTCTTGCACCAGGAGATTCTGCATTGAGTAATGTTGATGCATTTTTCCAGGCGCTGGGATTGCTTTACGATGAGCCTAATTCAGTGGATCAAGCTGAGAAAAATCTGCTGGCTTTATGCCAGGGTCAGGATGATGTAGAAGTATATTGTCAGAAATTTAGAAAATGGTCAGTACTCACTCTGTGGAATGAATCTGCACTAGCGGCTTTGTTCAGAAAGGGTCTCTCTGAAGCTCTTAAGGATGTAATGGTGGGATTTCCTATGCCTGCTGGTTTGAATGAGTCTATGTCCTTGGCCATTCAGATCGGTCGTCGCTTGCGCGAGCGTAAATCTGTGCACCATCTGGCGGTATTGTCTGAGAGTAAACCTGAGCCTATGCAGTGCGACAGGACTATGACTAAAGTAGAACGGCACGAACACAGACGTCTGAACAGACTGTGTTTCTATTGTGGTGATTCTACTCATGCTATTTCTAATTGTCCTAAACGCACTAGGCGGTTCGATAGCTCTGCCGTTATTGGTACTGTACAGTCCAAATTCCTTTTGTCCATTACCTTAATGTGCTCTTTGTCATCATATTCTGTCATGGCGTTTGTGGATTCAGGCGCTGCCCTGAATCTGATGGATTTGGATTATGCTAAACGTTGTGGATTTTTCTTGGAGCCTTTGCGGTGTCCTATTCCGTTGAGAGGAATTGATGCTACACCTCTGGCCAAGAATAAGCCTCAGTACTGGGCCCAGCTGACCATGTGCATGGCTCCTGCACATCAGGAAGTTATTCGCTTTTTGGTACTGCATAATTTGCATGATGTGGTCGTGTTGGGGTTGCCATGGCTACAAACCCATAATCCAGTATTGGATTGGAACTCTATGTCGGTAACCAGCTGGGGTTGTCAGGGAGTACATGGTGATGTTCCATTTTTGTCTATTTCGTCATCCATTCCTTCTGACATCCCAGAGTTCTTGTCGGACTTTCAGGATGTATTTGAAGAGTCCAAGTCTGATGCCCTACCTCCGCATAGGAATTGTGATTGTGCTATCGATTTGATTCCTGGTAGTAAATTCCCTAAGGGTCGTTTATTTAATTTGTCCGTACCTGAACACACCGCTATGCGCAGTTATGTGAAGGAGTCCCTGGAGAAGGGACATATTCGCCCATCGTCGTCACCATTGGGAGCAGGGTTCTTTTTTGTAGCCAAGAAGGATGGTTCGCTAAGACCGTGTATTGATTACCGCCTTCTTAATAAGATCACTGTTAAGTTTCAGTATCCCTTGCCATTGATTTCTGACTTGTTTGCTCGGATTAAGGGGGCTAGTTGGTTTACTAAGATTGATCTTCGTGGTGCGTATAATCTGGTGAGAATCAGGCAGGGAGATGAATGGAAAACGGCATTTAATACGCCCGAGGGTCATTTTGAGTATCTGGTGATGCCGTTCGGACTTGCCAATGCTCCATCTGTTTTTCAGTCTTTTATGCATGACATTTTCCGTGAGTATCTGGATAAATTCTTGATTGTTTACTTGGATGACATTTTGATCTTCTCAGATGATTGGGAGTCTCATGTGAAGCAAGTCAGAATGGTTTTCCAGGTACTGCGTGCTAATTCCTTGTTCGTGAAGGGATCAAAGTGTCTCTTCGGTGTGCAGAAAGTTTCATTTTTGGGGTTCATCTTTTCCCCTTCTACTATCGAGATGGATCCGGTTAAGGTTCAGGCCATCCAGGATTGGACTCAGCCGACATCTCTAAAAAGTTTGCAGAAATTCCTGGGCTTTGCTAATTTTTATCGTCGCTTCATCTGTAATTTTTCTAGCATTGCCAGACCATTGACCGATTTGACCAAGAAGGGTGCTGATTTGGTTAATTGGTCTTCTGCTGCCGTGGAAGCTTTTCAGGAGTTGAAGCGTCGTTTTTGCTGTGCCCCTGTGTTGTGTCAACCTGATGTTTCTCTTCCGTTCCAGGTCGAGGTTGATGCTTCTGAGATTGGTGCAGGGGCGGTTTTGTCACAGAGAGGTTCTGGTTGCTCAGTGTTCAAACCATGTGCTTTCTTTTCCAGGAAATTTTCTGCTGCTGAGCGTAATTGTGATGTGGGCAACCGAGAGTTGCTGGCCATGAAGTGGGCATTCGAGGAGTGGCGTCATTGGCTTGAGGGTGCTAAGCATCGCGTGGTGGTTTTGACTGATCATAAGAACCTTACTTATCTTGAGTCTGCCAAGCGCTTGAATCCTAGACAGGCCCGTTGGTCGTTGTTTTTTGCTCGTTTTGATTTTGTGATTTCATACCTTCCGGGCTCTAAAAATGTGAAGGCGGATGCTCTGTCTAGGAGTTTTGTGCCCGACTCTCCGGGGTTATCTGAGCCGGCGAGTATCCTCAAGGAAGGAGTCATTGTGTCTGCCATCTCCCCTGATTTGCGGAGAGTGTTGCAGAAATTTCAGGCTAATAAACCTGATCGTTGTCCGGCCGAGAAACTGTTCGTCCCTGATAGGTGGACTAGTAAAGTTATCTCTGAACTTCATTGTTCGGTGCTGGCCGGTCATCCAGGAATCTTTGGTACCAGGGAGTTGGTTGCTAGATCCTTCTGGTGGCCATCTCTGTCACGGGATGTGCGTGCTTTTGTGCAGTCCTGTGGAATTTGTGCTAGGGCTAAGCCCTGCTGTTCACGTGCCAGTGGGTTGCTTTTGCCCTTGCCGGTCCCGAAGAGGCCTTGGACACATATTTCGATGGATTTCATTTCTGACCTTCCCGTTTCTCAAAAGATGTCTGTCATTTGGGTGGTCTGTGATCGCTTTTCTAAAATGGTCCATCTGGTGCCCTTGGTTAAATTGCCTTCCTCCTCTGATTTGGTGCCTTTGTTCTTCCAGCATGTGGTTCGTTTACATGGCATTCCTGAGAATATTGTTTCTGACAGAGGTTCCCAGTTTGTCTCGAGGTTCTGGCGAGCCTTTTGTGGTAGGATGGGCATTGACCTATCTTTTTCCTCGGCCTTCCATCCTCAGACTAATGGCCAGACCGAACGAACCAATCAGACCTTGGAAACATATCTGAGATGTTTTGTTTCCGCTGACCAGGATGATTGGGTGTCATTTTTGCCGTTGGCTGAGTTCGCCCTTAATAATCGGGCCAGCTCGGCTACCTTGGTCTCTCCATTTTTCTGCAATTCTGGGTTCCATCCTCGTTTCTCTTCAGGACAGGTTGAGTCTTCGGACTGTCCTGGTGTGGATAATGTGGTGGACAGGTTGCAGCAGATCTGGACTCAGGTAGTGGACAATTTGACCTTGTCCCAGGAGAAGGCTCAGCTTTTCGCTAATCGCAGACGCCGTGTGGGACCCCGACTTCGTGTTGGGGATCTGGTTTGGTTATCTTCTCGTCATATACCTATGAAGGTTTCCTCTCCTAAATTTAAACCTCGTTTTATTGGTCCGTATAGGATTTCTGAGATTCTCAATCCGGTGTCTTTTCGTCTGACCCTCCCAGACTCCTTTTCCATACATAATGTATTCCATAGGTCGTTGTTGAGGAGATACGTGGCACCTATGGTTCCATCTGTGGAGCCTCCTGCCCCTGTTTTGGTGGAGGGGGAATTGGAGTATATTGTGGAGAAGATTTTGGATTCTCGTGTCTCTAGACGGAAACTCCAGTATCTGGTCAAATGGAAGGGTTATGCTCAGGAAGATAATTCCTGGGTTTTTGCCTCTGATGTCCATGCCCCAGATCTTGTTCGTGCCTTTCATGTGGCTCATCCTGGTCGGCCTGGGGGTTCTGGTGAGGGTTCGGTGACCCCTCCTCAAGGGGGGGGGTACTGTTGTGAATTCTGTGGCTGAGTTCACTTCTGTGGTCACAAGTGGTATTGCAGTCTCTGGGCTTCCTCCCTCAGGTGTTTTGGTGAGCTCGTTGGCTGCCTTGCTATTTAGCTCCACCTGAGTCTGTCTTCCTTGCTCCTTGTCAATGTTCCAGTGTTGGATCTGAGCTACTGCATCTTTCCTTGGGCCTGCTGCTCTGCTAGATAAGTGCTTCTAGTTTGTTTTCTGTTTTTTCTGTCCAGCTTGTTATTATCTTTTGCTGGAAGCTCTGAGAAGCAAAGGGGTGCACCGCCGTGCTGTTAGTTCGGCACGGTGGGTCTTTTTTGCCCCTTTGCGTGGTTTTCGTTTTAGGGTTTTTGTAGACTGCATAGTTCTCTTTGCTATCCTCGCTCTGTCTAGAATATCGGGCCTCACTTTGCTGAATCTATTTCATTCCTACGTTTGTCTTTTCATCTTGCTAACAGTCATTATATGTGGGGGGCTGCCTATTCCTTTGGGGTATTTCTCTGAGGTAAGTCAGGCTTGTATTTCTATCTTCAGGCTAGTCAGCTCCTCAGGCAGTGCCGAGTTGCATAGGTAGTGGATAGGCGCAATCCACTGCTGCTTCCAGTTGTGTGAGGATAGATCAGGTAATGCAGTCTACAGAGATTCCACGTCTCAGAGCTCGTCCTATTGTTTTGGGTTATTGCCAGATCTCTGTATGTGCGCTGATTACTGCACGCTGTGTTGCCTGATTGCCAGCCATAACACTTCTCCATGCATTTTATGCATTGGTAAAAGCACTATGATGAAAAGTGTGATATGTTTTCAGGTATCTCCTATACTAATAGAGCCACATGCTCACCGGTTTGCCACATGATGTAGGCCTATGGACTGAACAAGAAACCACCAAAAATTTTAACCAGTCATCGTTCTCACAACACTGAGGACCAGTCATTCGAAATGACTTCTCCATGCATATTATGCATTGGTAAAAGCACTATGATGAAAAGTGTGATATGTTTTCAGGTATCTCCTATACTAATAGAGCCACATGCTCACCGGTTTGCCACATGAGGTAGGCCTATGGACTGAACAAGAAACCACCAAAAATTTTAACCAGTCATCGTTCTCACAACACTGAGGACCAGTCATTCGAAATGACTTCTCCATGCATTTTATGCATTGGTAAAAGCACTATGATGAAAAGTGTGATATGTTTTCAGGTATCTCCTATACTAATAGAGCCACATGCTCACCGGTTTGCCACATGATGTAGGCCTATGGACTGAACAAGAAACCACCAAAAATTTTAACCAGTCATCGTTCTCACAACACTGAGGACCAGTCATTCGAAATGACTTCTCCATGCATTTTATGCATTGGTAAAAGCACTATGATGAAAAGTGTGATATGTTTTCAGGTATCTCCTATACTAATAGAGCCACATGCTCACCGGTTTGCCACATGATGTAGGCCTATGGACTGAACAAGAAACCACCAAAAATTTTAACCAGTCATCGTTCTCACAACACTGAGGACCAGTCATTCGAAATGACTTCTCCATGCATTTTATGCATTGGTAAAAGCACTATGATGAAAAGTGTGATATGTTTTCAGGTATCTCCTATACTAATAGAGCCACATGCTCACCGGTTTGCCACATGATGTAGGCCTATGGACTGAACAAGAAACCACCAAAAATTTTAACCAGTCATCGTTCTCACAACACTGAGGACCAGTCATTCGAAATGACTTCTCCATGCATTTTATGCATTGGTAAAAGCACTATGATGAAAGGTGTGATATGTTTTCAGGTATCTCCTATACTAATAGAGCCACATGCTCACCGGTTTGCCACATGATGTAGGCCTATGGACTGAACAAGAAACCACCAAAAATTTTAACCAGTCATCGTTCTCACAACACTGAGGACCAGTCATTCGAAATGACTTCTCCATGCATTTTATGCATTGGTAAAAGCACTATGATGAAAAGTGTGATATGTTTTCAGGTATCTCCTATACTAATAGAGCCACATGCTCACCGGTTTGCCACATGATGTAGGCCTATGGACTGAACAAGAAACCACCAAAAATTTTAACCAGTCATCGTTCTTACAAAACTGAGGACCAGTCATTCGAAATGACTTCTCCATGCATTTTATGCATTGGTAAAAGCACTATGATGAAAAGTGTGATATGTTTTCAGGTATCTCCTATACTAATAGAGCCACATGCTCACCGGTTTGCCACATGATGTAGGCCTATGGACTGAACAAGAAACCACCAAAAATTTTAACCAGTCATCGTTCTCACAACACTGAGGACCAGTCATTCGAAATGACTTCTCCATGCATTTTATGCATTGGTAAAAGCACTATGATGAAAAGTGTGATATGTTTTCAGGTATCTCCTATACTAATAGAGCCACATGCTCACCGGTTTGCCACATGATGTAGGCCTATGGACTGAACAAGAAACCACCAAAAATTTTAACCAGTCATCGTTCTCACAACACTGAGGACCAGTCATTCGAAATGACTTCATGCATTTTATGCATTGGTAAAAGCACTATGATGAAAAGTGTGATATGTTTTCAGGTATCTCCTATACTAATAGAGCCACATGCTCACCGGTTTGCCATATGATGTAGGCCTATGGACTGAACAAGAAACCACCAAAAATTTTAACCAGTCATCGTTCTCACAACACTGAGGACCAGTCATTCGAAATGACTTCTCCATGCATTTTATGCATTGGTAAAAGCACTATGATGAAAAGTGTGATATGTTTTCAGGTATCTCCTATACTAATAGAGCCACATGCTCACCGGTTTGCCACATGATGTAGGCCTATGGACTGAACAAGAAAACGCCAAAAATTTTAACCAGTCATCGTTCTCACAACACTGAGGACCAGTCATTCGAAATGACTTCTCCATGCATTTTATGCATTGGTAAAAGCACTATGATGAAAAGTGTGATATGTTTTCAGGTATCTCCTATACTAATAGAGCCACATGCTCACCGGTTTGCCACATGATGTAGGCCTATGGACTGAACAAGAAACCACCAAAAATTTTAACCAGTCATCGTTCTCACAACACTGAGGACCAGTCATTCGAAATGACTTCTCCATGCATTTTATGCATTGGTAAAAGCACTATGATGAAAAGTGTGATATGTTTTCAGGTATCTCCTATACTAATAGAGCCACATGCTCACCGGTTTGCCACATGATGTAGGCCTATGGACTGAACAAGAAACCACCAAAAATTTTAACCAGTCATCGTTCTCACAACACTGAGGACCAGTCATTCGAAATGACTTCTCCATGCATTTTATGCATTGGTAAAAGCACTATGATGAAAAGTGTGATATGTTTTCAGGTATCTCCTATACTAATAGAGCCACATGCTCACCGGTTTGCCACATGATGTAGGCCTATGGACTGAACAAGAAACCACCAAAAATTTTAACCATTCATCGTTCTCACAACACTGAGGACCAGTCATTCGAAATGACTTCTCCATGCATTTTATGCATTGGTAAAAGCACTATGATGAAAAGTGTGATATGTTTTCAGGTATCTCCTATACTAATAGAGCCACATGCTCACCGGTTTGCCACATGATGTAGGCCTATGGACTGAACAAGAAACCACCAAAAATTTTAACCAGTCATCGTTCTCACAACACTGAGGACCAGTCATTCGAAATGACTTCTCCATGCATTTTATGCATTGGTAAAAGCACTATGATGAAAAGTGTGATATGTTTTCAGGTATCTCCTATACTAATAGAGCCACATGCTCACCGGTTTGCCACATGATGTAGGCCTATGGACTGAACAAGAAACCACCAAAAATTTTAACCAGTCATCGTTCTCACAACACTGAGGACCAGTCATTCGAAATGACTTCTCCATGCATTTTATGCATTGGTAAAAGCACTATGATGAAAAGTGTGATATGTTTTCAGGTATCTCCTATACTAATAGAGCCACATGCTCACCGGTTTGCCACATGATGTAGGCCTATGGACTGAACAAGAAACCACCAAAAATTTTAACCAGTCATCGTTCTCACAACACTGAGGACCAGTCATTCGAAATGACTTCTCCATGCATTTTATGCATTGGTAAAAGCACTATGATGAAAAGTGTGATATGTTTTCAGGTATCTCCTATACTAATAGAGCCACATGCTCACCGGTTTGCCACATGATGTAGGCCTATGGACTGAACAAGAAACCACCAAAAATTTTAACCAGTCATCGTTCTCACAACACTGAGGACCAGTCATTCGAAATGACTTCTCCATGCATTTTATGCATTGGTAAAAGCACTATGATGAAAAGTGTGATATGTTTTCAGGTATCTCCTATACTAATAGAGCCACATGCTCACCGGTTTGCCACATGATGTAGGCCTATGGACTGAACAAGAAACCACCAAAAATTTTAACCAGTCATCGTTCTCACAACACTGAGGACCAGTCATTCGAAATGACTTCTCCATGCATTTTATGCATTGGTAAAAGCACTATGATGAAAAGTGTGATATGTTTTCAGGTATCTCCTATACTAATAGAGCCACATGCTCACCGGTTTGCCACATGATGTAGGCCTATGGACTGAACAAGAAACCACCAAAAATTTTAACCAGTCATCGTTCTCACAACACTGAGGACCAGTCATTCGAAATGACTTCTCCATGCATTTTATGCATTGGTAAAAGCACTATGATGAAAAGTGTGATATGTTTTCAGGTATCTCCTATACTAATAGAGCCACATGCTCACCGGTTTGCCACATGATGTAGGCCTATGGACTGAACAAGAAACCACCAAAAATTTTAACCAGTCATCGTTCTCACAACACTGAGGACCAGTCATTCGAAATGACTTCTCCATGCATTTTATGCATTGGTAAAAGCACTATGATGAAAAGTGTGATATGTTTTCAGGTATCTCCTATACTAATAGAGCCACATGCTCACCGGTTTGCCACATGATGTAGGAGGCCTATGGACTGAACAAGAAACCACCAAAAATTTTAACCAGTCATCGTTCTCACAACACTGAGGACCAGTCATTCGAAATGACTTCTCCATGCATTTTATGCATTGGTAAAAGCACTATGATGAAAAGTGTGATATGTTTTCAGGTATCTCCTATACTAATAGAGCCACATGCTCACCGGTTTGCCACATGATGTAGGCCTATGGACTGAACAAGAAACCACCAAAAATTTTAACCAGTCATCGTTCTCACAACACTGAGGACCAGTCATTCGAAATGACTTCTCCATGCATTTTATGCATTGGTAAAAGCACTATGATGAAAAGTGTGATATGTTTTCAGGTATCTCCTATACTAATAGAGCCACATGCTCACCGGTTTGCCACATGATGTAGGCCTATGGACTGAACAAGAAACCACCAAAAATTTTAACCAGTCATCGTTCTCACAACACTGAGGACCAGTCATTCGAAATGACTTTCATGCATTTTATGCATTGGTAAAAGCACTATGATGAAAAGTGTGATATGTTTTCAGGTATCTCCTATACTAATAGAGCCACATGCTCACCGGTTTGCCATATGATGTAGGCCTATGGACTGAACAAGAAACCACCAAAAATTTTAACCAGTCATCGTTCTCACAACACTGAGGACCAGTCATTCGAAATGACTTCTCCATGCATTTTATGCATTGGTAAAAGCACTATGATGAAAAGTGTGATATGTTTTCAGGTATCTCCTATACTAATAGAGCCACATGCTCACCGGTTTGCCACATGATGTAGGCCTATGGACTGAACAAGAAAACGCCAAAAATTTTAACCAGTCATCGTTCTCACAACACTGAGGACCAGTCATTCGAAATGACTTCTCCATGCATTTTATGCATTGGTAAAAGCACTATGATGAAAAGTGTGATATGTTTTCAGGTATCTCCTATACTAATAGAGCCACATGCTCACCGGTTTGCCACATGATGTAGGCCTATGGACTGAACAAGAAACCACCAAAAATTTTAACCAGTCATCGTTCTCACAACACTGAGGACCAGTCATTCGAAATGACTTCTCCATGCATTTTATGCATTGGTAAAAGCACTATGATGAAAAGTGTGATATGTTTTCAGGTATCTCCTATACTAATAGAGCCACATGCTCACCGGTTTGCCACATGATGTAGGCCTATGGACTGAACAAGAAACCACCAAAAATTTTAACCAGTCATCGTTCTCACAACACTGAGGACCAGTCATTCGAAATGACTTCTCCATGCATTTTATGCATTGGTAAAAGCACTATGATGAAAAGTGTGATATGTTTTCAGGTATCTCCTATACTAATAGAGCCACATGCTCACCGGTTTGCCACATGATGTAGGCCTATGGACTGAACAAGAAACCACCAAAAATTTTAACCAGTCATCGTTCTCACAACACTGAGGACCAGTCATTCGAAATGACTTCTCCATGCATTTTATGCATTGGTAAAAGCACTATGATGAAAAGTGTGATATGTTTTCAGGTATCTCCTATACTAATAGAGCCACATGCTCACCGGTTTGCCACATGATGTAGGCCTATGGACTGAACAAGAAACCACCAAAAATTTTAACCAGTCATCGTTCTCACAACACTGAGGACCAGTCATTCGAAATGACTTCTCCATGCATTTTATGCATTGGTAAAAGCACTATGATGAAAAGTGTGATATGTTTTCAGGTATCTCCTATACTAATAGAGCCACATGCTCACCGGTTTGCCACATGATGTAGGCCTATGGACTGAACAAGAAACCACCAAAAATTTTAACCAGTCATCGTTCTCACAACACTGAGGACCAGTCATTCGAAATGACTTCTCCATGCATTTTATGCATTGGTAAAAGCACTATGATGAAAAGTGTGATATGTTTTCAGGTATCTCCTATACTAATAGAGCCACATGCTCACCGGTTTGCCACATGATGTAGGCCTATGGACTGAACAAGAAACCACCAAAAATTTTAACCAGTCATCGTTCTCACAACACTGAGGACCAGTCATTCGAAATGACTTCTCCATGCATTTTATGCATTGGTAAAAGCACTATGATGAAAAGTGTGATATGTTTTCAGGTATCTCCTATACTAATAGAGCCACATGCTCACCGGTTTGCCACATGATGTAGGCCTATGGACTGAACAAGAAACCACCAAAAATTTTAACCAGTCATCGTTCTCACAACACTGAGGACCAGTCATTCGAAATGACTTCTCCATGCATTTTATGCATTGGTAAAAGCACTATGATGAAAAGTGTGATATGTTTTCAGGTATCTCCTATACTAATAGAGCCACATGCTCACCGGTTTGCCACATGATGTAGGCCTATGGACTGAACAAGAAACCACCAAAAATTTTAACCAGTCATCGTTCTCACAACACTGAGGACCAGTCATTCGAAATGACTTCTCCATGCATTTTATGCATTGGTAAAAGCACTATGATGAAAAGTGTGATATGTTTTCAGGTATCTCCTATACTAATAGAGCCACATGCTCACCGGTTTGCCACATGATGTAGGCCTATGGACTGAACAAGAAACCACCAAAAATTTTAACCAGTCATCGTTCTCACAACACTGAGGACCAGTCATTCGAAATGACTTCTCCATGCATTTTATGCATTGGTAAAAGCACTATGATGAAAAGTGTGATATGTTTTCAGGTATCTCCTATACTAATAGAGCCACATGCTCACCGGTTTGCCACATGATGTAGGCCTATGGACTGAACAAGAAACCACCAAAAATTTTAACCAGTCATCGTTCTCACAACACTGAGGACCAGTCATTCGAAATGACTTCTCCATGCATTTTATGCATTGGTAAAAGCACTATGATGAAAAGTGTGATATGTTTTCAGGTATCTCCTATACTAATAGAGCCACATGCTCACCGGTTTGCCACATGATGTAGGCCTATGGACTGAACAAGAAACCACCAAAAATTTTAACCAGTCATCGTTCTCACAACACTGAGGACCAGTCATTCGAAATGACTTCTCCATGCATTTTATGCATTGGTAAAAGCACTATGATGAAAAGTGTGATATGTTTTCAGGTATCTCCTATACTAATAGAGCCACATGCTCACCGGTTTGCCACATGATGTAGGCCTATGGACTGAACAAGAAACCACCAAAAATTTTAACCAGTCATCGTTCTCACAACACTGAGGACCAGTCATTCGAAATGACTTCTCCATGCATTTTATGCATTGGTAAAAGCACTATGATGAAAAGTGTGATATGTTTTCAGGTATCTCCTATACTAATAGAGCCACATGCTCACCGGTTTGCCACATGATGTAGGCCTATGGACTGAACAAGAAACCACCAAAAATTTTAACCAGTCATCGTTCTCACAACACTGAGGACCAGTCATTCGAAATGACTTCTCCATGCATTTTATGCATTGGTAAAAGCACTATGATGAAAAGTGTGATATGTTTTCAGGTATCTCCTATACTAATAGAGCCACATGCTCACCGGTTTGCCACATGATGTAGGCCTATGGACTGAACAAGAAACCACCAAAAATTTTAACCAGTCATCGTTCTCACAACACTGAGGACCAGTCATTCGAAATGACTTCTCCATGCATTTTATGCATTGGTAAAAGCACTATGATGAAAAGTGTGATATGTTTTCAGGTATCTCCTATACTAATAGAGCCACATGCTCACCGGTTTGCCACATGATGTAGGCCTATGGACTGAACAAGAAACCACCAAAAATTTTAACCAGTCATCGTTCTCACAACACTGAGGACCAGTCATTCGAAATGACTTCTCCATGCATTTTATGCATTGGTAAAAGCACTATGATGAAAAGTGTGATATGTTTTCAGGTATCTCCTATACTAATAGAGCCACATGCTCACCGGTTTGCCACATGATGTAGGCCTATGGACTGAACAAGAAACCACCAAAAATTTTAACCAGTCATCGTTCTCACAACACTGAGGACCAGTCATTCGAAATGACTTCTCCATGCATTTTATGCATTGGTAAAAGCACTATGATGAAAAGTGTGATATGTTTTCAGGTATCTCCTATACTAATAGAGCCACATGCTCACCGGTTTGCCACATGATGTAGGCCTATGGACTGAACAAGAAACCACCAAAAATTTTAACCAGTCATCGTTCTCACAACACTGAGGACCAGTCATTCGAAATGACTTCTCCATGCATTTTATGCATTGGTAAAAGCACTATGATGAAAAGTGTGATATGTTTTCAGGTATCTCCTATACTAATAGAGCCACATGCTCACCGGTTTGCCACATGATGTAGGCCTATGGACTGAACAAGAAACCACCAAAAATTTTAACCAGTCATCGTTCTCACAACACTGAGGACCAGTCATTCGAAATGACTTCTCCATGCATTTTATGCATTGGTAAAAGCACTATGATGAAAAGTGTGATATGTTTTCAGGTATCTCCTATACTAATAGAGCCACATGCTCACCGGTTTGCCACATGATGTAGGCCTATGGACTGAACAAGAAACCACCAAAAATTTTAACCAGTCATCGTTCTCACAACACTGAGGACCAGTCATTCGAAATGACTTCTCCATGCATTTTATGCATTGGTAAAAGCACTATGATGAAAAGTGTGATATGTTTTCAGGTATCTCCTATACTAATAGAGCCACATGCTCACCGGTTTGCCACATGATGTAGGCCTATGGACTGAACAAGAAACCACCAAAAATTTTAACCAGTCATCGTTCTCACAACACTGAGGACCAGTCATTCGAAATGACTTCTCCATGCATTTTATGCACATTGGTAAAAGCACTATGATGAAAAGTGTGATATGTTTTCAGGTATCTCCTATACTAATAGAGCCACATGCTCACCGGTTTGCCACATGATGTAGGCCTATGGACTGAACAAGAAACCACCAAAAATTTTAACCAGTCATCGTTCTCACAACACTGAGGACCAGTCATTCGAAATGACTTCTCCATGCATTTTATGCATTGGTAAAAGCACTATGATGAAAAGTGTGATATGTTTTCAGGTATCTCCTATACTAATAGAGCCACATGCTCACCGGTTTGCCACATGATGTAGGCCTATGGACTGAACAAGAAACCACCAAAAATTTTAACCAGTCATCGTTCTCACAACACTGAGGACCAGTCATTCGAAATGACTTCTCCATGCATTTTATGCATTGGTAAAAGCACTATGATGAAAAGTGTGATATGTTTTCAGGTATCTCCTATACTAATAGAGCCACATGCTCACCGGTTTGCCACATGATGTAGGCCTATGGACTGAACAAGAAACCACCAAAAATTTTAACCAGTCATCGTTCTCACAACACTGAGGACCAGTCATTCGAAATGACTTCTCCATGCATTTTATGCATTGGTAAAAGCACTATGATGAAAAGTGTGATATGTTTTCAGGTATCTCCTATACTAATAGAGCCACATGCTCACCGGTTTGCCACATGATGTAGGCCTATGGACTGAACAAGAAACCACCAAAAATTTTAACCAGTCATCGTTCTCACAACACTGAGGACCAGTCATTCGAAATGACTTCTCCATGCATTTTATGCATTGGTAAAAGCACTATGATGAAAAGTGTGATATGTTTTCAGGTATCTCCTATACTAATAGAGCCACATGCTCACCGGTTTGCCACATGATGTAGGCCTATGGACTGAACAAGAAACCACCAAAAATTTTAACCAGTCATCGTTCTCACAACACTGAGGACCAGTCATTCGAAATGACTTCTCCATGCATTTTATGCATTGGTAAAAGCACTATGATGAAAAGTGTGATATGTTTTCAGGTATCTCCTATACTAATAGAGCCACATGCTCACCGGTTTGCCACATGATGTAGGCCTATGGACTGAACAAGAAACCACCAAAAATTTTAACCAGTCATCGTTCTCACAACACTGAGGACCAGTCATTCGAAATGACTTCTCCATGCATTTTATGCATTGGTAAAAGCACTATGATGAAAAGTGTGATATGTTTTCAGGTATCTCCTATACTAATAGAGCCACATGCTCACCGGTTTGCCACATGATGTAGGCCTATGGACTGAACAAGAAACCACCAAAAATTTTAACCAGTCATCGTTCTCACAACACTGAGGACCAGTCATTCGAAATGACTTCTCCATGCATTTTATGCATTGGTAAAAGCACTATGATGAAAAGTGTGATATGTTTTCAGGTATCTCCTATACTAATAGAGCCACATGCTCACCGGTTTGCCACATGATGTAGGCCTATGGACTGAACAAGAAACCACCAAAAATTTTAACCAGTCATCGTTCTCACAACACTGAGGACCAGTCATTCGAAATGACTTCTCCATGCATTTTATGCATTGGTAAAAGCACTATGATGAAAAGTGTGATATGTTTTCAGGTATCTCCTATACTAATAGAGCCACATGCTCACCGGTTTGCCACATGATGTAGGCCTATGGACTGAACAAGAAACCACCAAAAATTTTAACCAGTCATCGTTCTCACAACACTGAGGACCAGTCATTCGAAATGACTTCTCCATGCATTTTATGCATTGGTAAAAGCACTATGATGAAAAGTGTGATATGTTTTCAGGTATCTCCTATACTAATAGAGCCACATGCTCACCGGTTTGCCACATGATGTAGGCCTATGGACTGAACAAGAAACCACCAAAAATTTTAACCAGTCATCGTTCTCACAACACTGAGGACCAGTCATTCGAAATGACTTCTCCATGCATTTTATGCATTGGTAAAAGCACTATGATGAAAAGTGTGATATGTTTTCAGGTATCTCCTATACTAATAGAGCCACATGCTCACCGGTTTGCCACATGATGTAGGCCTATGGACTGAACAAGAAACCACCAAAAATTTTAACCAGTCATCGTTCTCACAACACTGAGGACCAGTCATTCGAAATGACTTCTCCATGCATTTTATGCATTGGTAAAAGCACTATGATGAAAAGTGTGATATGTTTTCAGGTATCTCCTATACTAATAGAGCCACATGCTCACCGGTTTGCCACATGATGTAGGCCTATGGACTGAACAAGAAACCACCAAAAATTTTAACCAGTCATCGTTCTCACAACACTGAGGACCAGTCATTCGAAATGACTTCTCCATGCATTTTATGCATTGGTAAAAGCACTATGATGAAAAGTGTGATATGTTTTCAGGTATCTCCTATACTAATAGAGCCACATGCTCACCGGTTTGCCACATGATGTAGGCCTATGGACTGAACAAGAAACCACCAAAAATTTTAACCAGTCATCGTTCTCACAACACTGAGGACCAGTCATTCGAAATGACTTCTCCATGCATTTTATGCATTGGTAAAAGCACTATGATGAAAAGTGTGATATGTTTTCAGGTATCTCCTATACTAATAGAGCCACATGCTCACCGGTTTGCCACATGATGTAGGCCTATGGACTGAACAAGAAACCACCAAAAATTTTAACCAGTCATCGTTCTCACAACACTGAGGACCAGTCATTCGAAATGACTTCTCCATGCATTTTATGCATTGGTAAAAGCACTATGATGAAAAGTGTGATATGTTTTCAGGTATCTCCTATACTAATAGAGCCACATGCTCACCGGTTTGCCACATGATGTAGGCCTATGGACTGAACAAGAAACCACCAAAAATTTTAACCAGTCATCGTTCTCACAACACTGAGGACCAGTCATTCGAAATGACTTCTCCATGCATTTTATGCATTGGTAAAAGCACTATGATGAAAAGTGTGATATGTTTTCAGGTATCTCCTATACTAATAGAGCCACATGCTCACCGGTTTGCCACATGATGTAGGCCTATGGACTGAACAAGAAACCACCAAAAATTTTAACCAGTCATCGTTCTCACAACACTGAGGACCAGTCATTCGAAATGACTTCTCCATGCATTTTATGCATTGGTAAAAGCACTATGATGAAAAGTGTGATATGTTTTCAGGTATCTCCTATACTAATAGAGCCACATGCTCACCGGTTTGCCACATGATGTAGGCCTATGGACTGAACAAGAAACCACCAAAAATTTTAACCAGTCATCGTTCTCACAACACTGAGGACCAGTCATTCGAAATGACTTCTCCATGCATTTTATGCATTGGTAAAAGCACTATGATGAAAAGTGTGATATGTTTTCAGGTATCTCCTATACTAATAGAGCCACATGCTCACCGGTTTGCCACATGATGTAGGCCTATGGACTGAACAAGAAACCACCAAAAATTTTAACCAGTCATCGTTCTCACAACACTGAGGACCAGTCATTCGAAATGACTTCTCCATGCATTTTATGCATTGGTAAAAGCACTATGATGAAAAGTGTGATATGTTTTCAGGTATCTCCTATACTAATAGAGCCACATGCTCACCGGTTTGCCACATGATGTAGGCCTATGGACTGAACAAGAAACCACCAAAAATTTTAACCAGTCATCGTTCTCACAACACTGAGGACCAGTCATTCGAAATGACTTCTCCATGCATTTTATGCATTGGTAAAAGCACTATGATGAAAAGTGTGATATGTTTTCAGGTATCTCCTATACTAATAGAGCCACATGCTCACCGGTTTGCCACATGATGTAGGCCTATGGACTGAACAAGAAACCACCAAAAATTTTAACCAGTCATCGTTCTCACAACACTGAGGACCAGTCATTCGAAATGACTTCTCCATGCATTTTATGCATTGGTAAAAGCACTATGATGAAAAGTGTGATATGTTTTCAGGTATCTCCTATACTAATAGAGCCACATGCTCACCGGTTTGCCACATGATGTAGGCCTATGGACTGAACAAGAAACCACCAAAAATTTTAACCAGTCATCGTTCTCACAACACTGAGGACCAGTCATTCGAAATGACTTCTCCATGCATTTTATGCATTGGTAAAAGCACTATGATGAAAAGTGTGATATGTTTTCAGGTATCTCCTATACTAATAGAGCCACATGCTCACCGGTTTGCCACATGATGTAGGCCTATGGACTGAACAAGAAACCACCAAAAATTTTAACCAGTCATCGTTCTCACAACACTGAGGACCAGTCATTCGAAATGACTTCTCCATGCATTTTATGCATTGGTAAAAGCACTATGATGAAAAGTGTGATATGCTTTCAGGTATCTCCTATACTAATAGAGCCACATGCTCACCGGTTTGCCACATGATGTAGGCCTATGGACTGAACAAGAAACCACCAAAAATTTTAACCAGTCATCGTTCTCACAACACTGAGGACCAGTCATTCGAAATGACTTCTCCATGCATTTTATGCATTGGTAAAAGCACTATGATGAAAAGTGTGATATGTTTTCAGGTATCTCCTATACTAATAGAGCCACATGCTCACCGGTTTGCCACATGATGTAGGCCTATGGACTGAACAAGAAACCACCAAAAATTTTAACCAGTCATCGTTCTCACAACACTGAGGACCAGTCATTCGAAATGACTTCTCCATGCATTTTATGCATTGGTAAAAGCACTATGATGAAAAGTGTGATATGCTTTTCAGGTATCTCCTATACTAATAGAGCCACATGCTCACCGGTTTGCCACATGATGTAGGCCTATGGACTGAACAAGAAACCACCAAAAATTTTAACCAGTCATCGTTCTCACAACACTGAGGACCAGTCATTCGAAATGACTTCTCCATGCATTTTATGCATTGGTAAAAGCACTATGATGAAAAGTGTGATATGTTTTCAGGTATCTCCTATACTAATAGAGCCACATGCTCACCGGTTTGCCACATGATGTAGGCCTATGGACTGAACAAGAAACCACCAAAAATTTTAACCAGTCATCGTTCTCACAACACTGAGGACCAGTCATTCGAAATGACTTCTCCATGCATTTTATGCATTGGTAAAAGCACTATGATGAAAAGTGTGATATGTTTTCAGGTATCTCCTATACTAATAGAGCCACATGCTCACCGGTTTGCCACATGATGTAGGCCTATGGACTGAACAAGAAACCACCAAAAATTTTAACCAGTCATCGTTCTCACAACACTGAGGACCAGTCATTCGAAATGACTTCTCCATGCATTTTATGCATTGGTAAAAGCACTATGATGAAAAGTGTGATATGTTTTCAGGTATCTCCTATACTAATAGAGCCACATGCTCACCGGTTTGCCACATGATGTAGGCCTATGGACTGAACAAGAAACCACCAAAAATTTTAACCAGTCATCGTTCTCACAACACTGAGGACCAGTCATTCGAAATGACTTCTCCATGCATTTTATGCATTGGTAAAAGCACTATGATGAAAAGTGTGATATGTTTTCAGGTATCTCCTATACTAATAGAGCCACATGCTCACCGGTTTGCCACATGATGTAGGCCTATGGACTGAACAAGAAACCACCAAAAATTTTAACCAGTCATCGTTCTCACAACACTGAGGACCAGTCATTCGAAATGACTTCTCCATGCATTTTATGCATTGGTAAAAGCACTATGATGAAAAGTGTGATATGTTTTCAGGTATCTCCTATACTAATAGAGCCACATGCTCACCGGTTTGCCACATGATGTAGGCCTATGGACTGAACAAGAAACCACCAAAAATTTTAACCAGTCATCGTTCTCACAACACTGAGGACCAGTCATTCGAAATGACTTCTCCATGCATTTTATGCATTGGTAAAAGCACTATGATGAAAAGTGTGATATGTTTTCAGGTATCTCCTATACTAATAGAGCCACATGCTCACCGGTTTGCCACATGATGTAGGCCTATGGACTGAACAAGAAACCACCAAAAATTTTAACCAGTCATCGTTCTCACAACACTGAGGACCAGTCATTCGAAATGACTTCTCCATGCATTTTATGCATTGGTAAAAGCACTATGATGAAAAGTGTGATATGTTTTCAGGTATCTCCTATACTAATAGAGCCACATGCTCACCGGTTTGCCACATGATGTAGGCCTATGGACTGAACAAGAAACCACCAAAAATTTTAACCAGTCATCGTTCTCACAACACTGAGGACCAGTCATTCGAAATGACTTCTCCATGCATTTTATGCATTGGTAAAAGCACTATGATGAAAAGTGTGATATGTTTTCAGGTATCTCCTATACTAATAGAGCCACATGCTCACCGGTTTGCCACATGATGTAGGCCTATGGACTGAACAAGAAACCACCAAAAATTTTAACCAGTCATCGTTCTCACAACACTGAGGACCAGTCATTCGAAATGACTTCTCCATGCATTTTATGCATTGGTAAAAGCACTATGATGAAAAGTGTGATATGTTTTCAGGTATCTCCTATACTAATAGAGCCACATGCTCACCGGTTTGCCACATGATGTAGGCCTATGGACTGAACAAGAAACCACCAAAAATTTTAACCAGTCATCGTTCTCACAACACTGAGGACCAGTCATTCGAAATGACTTCTCCATGCATTTTATGCATTGGTAAAAGCACTATGATGAAAAGTGTGATATGTTTTCAGGTATCTCCTATACTAATAGAGCCACATGCTCACCGGTTTGCCACATGATGTAGGCCTATGGACTGAACAAGAAACCACCAAAAATTTTAACCAGTCATCGTTCTCACAACACTGAGGACCAGTCATTCGAAATGACTTCTCCATGCATTTTATGCATTGGTAAAAGCACTATGATGAAAAGTGTGATATGTTTTCAGGTATCTCCTATACTAATAGAGCCACATGCTCACCGGTTTGCCACATGATGTAGGCCTATGGACTGAACAAGAAACCACCAAAAATTTTAACCAGTCATCGTTCTCACAACACTGAGGACCAGTCATTCGAAATGACTTCTCCATGCATTTTATGCATTGGTAAAAGCACTATGATGAAAAGTGTGATATGTTTTCAGGTATCTCCTATACTAATAGAGCCACATGCTCACCGGTTTGCCACATGATGTAGGCCTATGGACTGAACAAGAAACCACCAAAAATTTTAACCAGTCATCGTTCTCACAACACTGAGGACCAGTCATTCGAAATGACTTCTCCATGCATTTTATGCATTGGTAAAAGCACTATGATGAAAAGTGTGATATGTTTTCAGGTATCTCCTATACTAATAGAGCCACATGCTCACCGGTTTGCCACATGATGTAGGCCTATGGACTGAACAAGAAACCACCAAAAATTTTAACCAGTCATCGTTCTCACAACACTGAGGACCAGTCATTCGAAATGACTTCTCCATGCATTTTATGCATTGGTAAAAGCACTATGATGAAAAGTGTGATATGTTTTCAGGTATCTCCTATACTAATAGAGCCACATGCTCACCGGTTTGCCACATGATGTAGGCCTATGGACTGAACAAGAAACCACCAAAAATTTTAACCAGTCATCGTTCTCACAACACTGAGGACCAGTCATTCGAAATGACTTCTCCATGCATTTTATGCATTGGTAAAAGCACTATGATGAAAAGTGTGATATGTTTTCAGGTATCTCCTATACTAATAGAGCCACATGCTCACCGGTTTGCCACATGATGTAGGCCTATGGACTGAACAAGAAACCACCAAAAATTTTAACCAGTCATCGTTCTCACAACACTGAGGACCAGTCATTCGAAATGACTTCTCCATGCATTTTATGCATTGGTAAAAGCACTATGATGAAAAGTGTGATATGTTTTCAGGTATCTCCTATACTAATAGAGCCACATGCTCACCGGTTTGCCACATGATGTAGGCCTATGGACTGAACAAGAAACCACCAAAAATTTTAACCAGTCATCGTTCTCACAACACTGAGGACCAGTCATTCGAAATGACTTCTCCATGCATTTTATGCATTGGTAAAAGCACTATGATGAAAAGTGTGATATGTTTTCAGGTATCTCCTATACTAATAGAGCCACATGCTCACCGGTTTGCCACATGATGTAGGCCTATGGACTGAACAAGAAACCACCAAAAATTTTAACCAGTCATCGTTCTCACAACACTGAGGACCAGTCATTCGAAATGACTTCTCCATGCATTTTATGCATTGGTAAAAGCACTATGATGAAAAGTGTGATATGTTTTCAGGTATCTCCTATACTAATAGAGCCACATGCTCACCGGTTTGCCACATGATGTAGGCCTATGGACTGAACAAGAAACCACCAAAAATTTTAACCAGTCATCGTTCTCACAACACTGAGGACCAGTCATTCGAAATGACTTCTCCATGCATTTTATGCATTGGTAAAAGCACTATGATGAAAAGTGTGATATGCTTTCAGGTATCTCCTATACTAATAGAGCCACATGCTCACCGGTTTGCCACATGATGTAGGCCTATGGACTGAACAAGAAACCACCAAAAATTTTAACCAGTCATCGTTCTCACAACACTGAGGACTAGTCATTCGAAATGACTTCTCCATGCATTTTATGCATTGGTAAAAGCACTATGATGAAAAGTGTGATATGTTTTCAGGTATCTCCTATACTAATAGAGCCACATGCTCACCGGTTTGCCACATGATGTAGGCCTATGGACTGAACAAGAAACCACCAAAAATTTTAACCAGTCATCGTTCTCACAACACTGAGGACCAGTCATTCGAAATGACTTCTCCATGCATTTTATGCATTGGTAAAAGCACTATGATGAAAAGTGTGATATGCTTTCAGGTATCTCCTATACTAATAGAGCCACATGCTCACCGGTTTGCCACATGATGTAGGCCTATGGACTGAACAAGAAACCACCAAAAATTTTAACCAGTCATCGTTCTCACAACACTGAGGACCAGTCATTCGAAATGACTTCTCCATGCATTTTATGCATTGGTAAAAGCACTATGATGAAAAGTGTGATATGTTTTCAGGTATCTCCTATACTAATAGAGCCACATGCTCACCGGTTTGCCACATGATGTAGGCCTATGGACTGAACAAGAAACCACCAAAAATTTTAACCAGTCATCGTTCTCACAACACTGAGGACCAGTCATTCGAAATGACTTCTCCATGCATTTTATGCATTGGTAAAAGCACTATGATGAAAAGTGTGATATGTTTTCAGGTATCTCCTATACTAATAGAGCCACATGCTCACCGGTTTGCCACATGATGTAGGCCTATGGACTGAACAAGAAACCACCAAAAATTTTAACCAGTCATCGTTCTCACAACACTGAGGACCAGTCATTCGAAATGACTTCTCCATGCATTTTATGCATTGGTAAAAGCACTATGATGAAAAGTGTGATATGTTTTCAGGTATCTCCTATACTAATAGAGCCACATGCTCACCGGTTTGCCACATGATGTAGGCCTATGGACTGAACAAGAAACCACCAAAAATTTTAACCAGTCATCGTTCTCACAACACTGAGGACCAGTCATTCGAAATGACTTCTCCATGCATTTTATGCATTGGTAAAAGCACTATGATGAAAAGTGTGATATGTTTTCAGGTATCTCCTATACTAATAGAGCCACATGCTCACCGGTTTGCCACATGATGTAGGCCTATGGACTGAACAAGAAACCACCAAAAATTTTAACCAGTCATCGTTCTCACAACACTGAGGACCAGTCATTCGAAATGACTTCTCCATGCATTTTATGCATTGGTAAAAGCACTATGATGAAAAGTGTGATATGTTTTCAGGTATCTCCTATACTAATAGAGCCACATGCTCACCGGTTTGCCACATGATGTAGGCCTATGGACTGAACAAGAAACCACCAAAAATTTTAACCAGTCATCGTTCTCACAACACTGAGGACCAGTCATTCGAAATGACTTCTCCATGCATTTTATGCATTGGTAAAAGCACTATGATGAAAAGTGTGATATGCTTTCAGGTATCTCCTATACTAATAGAGCCACATGCTCACCGGTTTGCCACATGATGTAGGCCTATGGACTGAACAAGAAACCACCAAAAATTTTAACCAGTCATCGTTCTCACAACACTGAGGACTAGTCATTCGAAATGACTTCTCCATGCATTTTATGCATTGGTAAAAGCACTATGATGAAAAGTGTGATATGTTTTCAGGTATCTCCTATACTAATAGAGCCACATGCTCACCGGTTTGCCACATGATGTAGGCCTATGGACTGAACAAGAAACCACCAAAAATTTTAACCAGTCATCGTTCTCACAACACTGAGGACCAGTCATTCGAAATGACTTCTCCATGCATTTTATGCATTGGTAAAAGCACTATGATGAAAAGTGTGATATGTTTTCAGGTATCTCCTATACTAATAGAGCCACATGCTCACCGGTTTGCCACATGATGTAGGCCTATGGACTGAACAAGAAACCACCAAAAATTTTAACCAGTCATCGTTCTCACAACACTGAGGACCAGTCATTCGAAATGACTTCTCCATGCATTTTATGCATTGGTAAAAGCACTATGATGAAAAGTGTGATATGTTTTCAGGTATCTCCTATACTAATAGAGCCACATGCTCACCGGTTTGCCACATGATGTAGGCCTATGGACTGAACAAGAAACCACCAAAAATTTTAACCAGTCATCGTTCTCACAACACTGAGGACCAGTCATTCGAAATGACTTCTCCATGCATTTTATGCATTGGTAAAAGCACTATGATGAAAAGTGTGATATGTTTTCAGGTATCTCCTATACTAATAGAGCCACATGCTCACCGGTTTGCCACATGATGTAGGCCTATGGACTGAACAAGAAACCACCAAAAATTTTAACCAGTCATCGTTCTCACAACACTGAGGACCAGTCATTCGAAATGACTTCTCCATGCATTTTATGCATTGGTAAAAGCACTATGATGAAAAGTGTGATATGTTTTCAGGTATCTCCTATACTAATAGAGCCACATGCTCACCGGTTTGCCACATGATGTAGGCCTATGGACTGAACAAGAAACCACCAAAAATTTTAACCAGTCATCGTTCTCACAACACTGAGGACCAGTCATTCGAAATGACTTCTCCATGCATTTTATGCATTGGTAAAAGCACTATGATGAAAAGTGTGATATGTTTTCAGGTATCTCCTATACTAATAGAGCCACATGCTCACCGGTTTGCCACATGATGTAGGCCTATGGACTGAACAAGAAACCACCAAAAATTTTAACCAGTCATCGTTCTCACAACACTGAGGACCAGTCATTTGAAATGACTTCTTTATGCATTTTATGCATTGGTAAAAGCACTATGATGAAAAGTGTGATATGTTTTCAGGTATCTCCTATACTAATAGAGCCACATGCTCACCGGTTTGCCACATGATGTAGGCCTATGGACTGAACAAGAAACCACCAAAAATTTTAACCAGTCATCGTTCTCACAACACTGAGGACCAGTCATTCGAAATGACTTCTCCATGCATTTTATGCATTGGTAAAAGCACTATGATGAAAAGTGTGATATGTTTTCAGGTATCTCCTATACTAATAGAGCCACATGCTCACCGGTTTGCCACATGATGTAGGCCTATGGACTGAACAAGAAACCACCAAAAATTTTAACCAGTCATCGTTCTCACAACACTGAGGACCAGTCATTTGAAATGACTTCTCCATGCATTTTATGCATTGGTAAAAGCACTATGATGAAAAGTGTGATATGTTTTCAGGTATCTCCTATACTAATAGAGCCACATGCTCACCGGTTTGCCACATGATGTAGGCCTATGGACTGAACAAGAAACCACCAAAAATTTTAACCAGTCATCGTTCTCACAACACTGAGGACCAGTCATTCGAAATGACTTCTCCATGCATTTTATGCATTGGTAAAAGCACTATGATGAAAAGTGTGATATGTTTTCAGGTATCTCCTATACTAATAGAGCCACATGCTCACCGGTTTGCCACATGATGTAGGCCTATGGACTGAACAAGAAACCACCAAAAATTTTAACCAGTCATCGTTCTCACAACACTGAGGACCAGTCATTCGAAATGACTTCTCCATGCATTTTATGCATTGGTAAAAGCACTATGATGAAAAGTGTGATATGTTTTCAGGTATCTCCTATACTAATAGAGCCACATGCTCACCGGTTTGCCACATGATGTAGGCCTATGGACTGAACAAGAAACCACCAAAAATTTTAACCAGTCATCGTTCTCACAACACTGAGGACCAGTCATTCGAAATGACTTCTCCATGCATTTTATGCATTGGTAAAAGCACTATGATGAAAAGTGTGATATGTTTTCAGGTATCTCCTATACTAATAGAGCCACATGCTCACCGGTTTGCCACATGATGTAGGCCTATGGACTGAACAAGAAACCACCAAAAATTTTAACCAGTCATCGTTCTCACAACACTGAGGACCAGTCATTCGAAATGACTTCTCCATGCATTTTATGCATTGGTAAAAGCACTATGATGAAAAGTGTGATATGTTTTCAGGTATCTCCTATACTAATAGAGCCACATGCTCACCGGTTTGCCACATGATGTAGGCCTATGGACTGAACAAGAAACCACCAAAAATTTTAACCAGTCATCGTTCTCACAACACTGAGGACCAGTCATTCGAAATGACTTCTCCATGCATTTTATGCATTGGTAAAAGCACTATGATGAAAAGTGTGATATGTTTTCAGGTATCTCCTATACTAATAGAGCCACATGCTCACCGGTTTGCCACATGATGTAGGCCTATGGACTGAACAAGAAACCACCAAAAATTTTAACCAGTCATCGTTCTCACAACACTGAGGACCAGTCATTCGAAATGACTTCTCCATGCATTTTATGCATTGGTAAAAGCACTATGATGAAAAGTGTGATATGTTTTCAGGTATCTCCTATACTAATAGAGCCACATGCTCACCGGTTTGCCACATGATGTAGGCCTATGGACTGAACAAGAAACCACCAAAAATTTTAACCAGTCATCGTTCTCACAACACTGAGGACCAGTCATTCAAAATGACTTCTCCATGCATTTTATGCATTGGTAAAAGCACTATGATGAAAAGTGTGATATGTTTTCAGGTATCTCCTATACTAATAGAGCCACATGCTCACCGGTTTGGCACATGATGTAGGCCTATGGACTGAACAAGAAACCACCAAAAATTTTAACCAGTCATCGTTCTCACAACACTGAGGACCAGTCATTCGAAATGACTTCTCCATGCATTTTATGCATTGGTAAAAGCACTATGATGAAAAGTGTGATATGTTTTCAGGTATCTCCTATACTAATAGAGCCACATGCTCACCGGTTTGCCACATGATGTAGGCCTATGGACTGAACAAGAAACCACCAAAAATTTTAACCAGTCATCGTTCTCACAACACTGAGGACCAGTCATTCGAAATGACTTCTCCATGCATTTTATGCATTGGTAAAAGCACTATGATGAAAAGTGTGATATGCTTTCAGGTATCTCCTATACTAATAGAGCCACATGCTCACCGGTTTGCCACATTATGTAGGCCTATGGACTGAACAAGAAACCACCAAAAATTTTAACCAGTCATCGTTCTCACAACACTGAGGACCAGTCATTCGAAATGACTTCTCCATGCATTTTATGCATTGGTAAAAGCACTATGATGAAAAGTGTGATATGTTTTCAGGTATCTCCTATACTAATAGAGCCACATGCTCACCGGTTTGCCACATGATGTAGGCCTATGGACTGAACAAGAAACCACCAAAAATTTTAACCAGTCATCGTTCTCACAACACTGAGGACCAGTCATTCGAAATGACTTCTCCATGCATTTTATGCATTGGTAAAAGCACTATGATGAAAAGTGTGATATGTTTTCAGGTATCTCCTATACTAATAGAGCCACATGCTCACCGGTTTGCCACATGATGTAGGCCTATGGACTGAACAAGAAACCACCAAAAATTTTAACCAGTCATCGTTCTCACAACACTGAGGACCAGTCATTCGAAATGACTTCTCCATGCATTTTATGCATTGGTAAAAGCACTATGATGAAAAGTGTGATATGTTTTCAGGTATCTCCTATACTAATAGAGCCACATGCTCACCGGTTTGCCACATGATGTAGGCCTATGGACTGAACAAGAAACCACCAAAAATTTTAACCAGTCATCGTTCTCACAACACTGAGGACCAGTCATTCGAAATGACTTCTCCATGCATTTTATGCATTGGTAAAAGCACTATGATGAAAAGTGTGATATGTTTTCAGGTATCTCCTATACTAATAGAGCCACATGCTCACCGGTTTGCCACATGATGTAGGCCTATGGACTGAACAAGAAACCACCAAAAATTTTAACCAGTCATCGTTCTCACAACACTGAGGACCAGTCATTCGAAATGACTTCTCCATGCATTTTATGCATTGGTAAAAGCACTATGATGAAAAGTGTGATATGTTTTCAGGTATCTCCTATACTAATAGAGCCACATGCTCACCGGTTTGCCACATGATGTAGGCCTATGGACTGAACAAGAAACCACCAAAAATTTTAACCAGTCATCGTTCTCACAACACTGAGGACCAGTCATTCGAAATGACTTCTCCATGCATTTTATGCATTGGTAAAAGCACTATGATGAAAAGTGTGATATGTTTTCAGGTATCTCCTATACTAATAGAGCCACATGCTCACTGGTTTGCCACATGATGTAGGCCTATGGACTGAACAAGAAACCACCAAAAATTTTAACCAGTCATCGTTCTCACAACACTGAGGACCAGTCATTCGAAATGACTTCTCCATGCATTTTATGCATTGGTAAAAGCACTATGATAAAAAGTGTGATATGTTTTCAGGTATCTCCTATACTAATAGAGCCACATGCTCACCGGTTTGCCACATGATGTAGGCCTATGGACTGAACAAGAAACCACCAAAAATTTTAACCAGTCATCGTTCTCACAACACTGAGGACCAGTCATTCGAAATGACTTCTCCATGCATTTTATGCATTGGTAAAAGCACTATGATGAAAAGTGTGATATGTTTTCAGGTATCTCCTATACTAATAGAGCCACATGCTCACCGGTTTGCCACATGATGTAGGCCTATGGACTGAACAAGAAACCACCAAAAATTTTAACCAGTCATCGTTCTCACAACACTGAGGACCAGTCATTCGAAATGACTTCTCCATGCATTTTATGCATTGGTAAAAGCACTATGATGAAAAGTGTGATATGTTTTCAGGTATCTCCTATACTAATAGAGCCACATGCTCACCGGTTTGCCACATGATGTAGGCCTATGGACTGAACAAGAAACCACCAAAAATTTTAACCAGTCATCGTTCTCACAACACTGAGGACCAGTCATTCGAAATGACTTCTCCATGCATTTTATGCATTGGTAAAAGCACTATGATGAAAAGTGTGATATGTTTTCAGGTATCTCCTATACTAATAGAGCCACATGCTCACCGGTTTGCCACATGATGTAGGCCTATGGACTGAACAAGAAACCACCAAAAATTTTAACCAGTCATCGTTCTCACAACACTGAGGACCAGTCATTCGAAATGACTTCTCCATGCATTTTATGCATTGGTAAAAGCACTATGATGAAAAGTGTGATATGTTTTCAGGTATCTCCTATACTAATAGAGCCACATGCTCACCGGTTTGCCACATGATGTAGGCCTATGGACTGAACAAGAAACCACCAAAAATTTTAACCAGTCATCGTTCTCACAACACTGAGGACCAGTCATTCGAAATGACTTCTCCATGCATTTTATGCATTGGTAAAAGCACTATGATGAAAAGTGTGATATGTTTTCAGGTATCTTCTATACTAATAGAGCCACATGCTCACCGGTTTGCCACATGATGTAGGCCTATGGACTGAACAAGAAACCACCAAAAATTTTAACCAGTCATCGTTCTCACAACACTGAGGACCAGTCATTCGAAATGACTTCTCCATGCATTTTATGCATTGGTAAAAGCACTATGATGAAAAGTGTGATATGTTTTCAGGTATCTCCTATACTAATAGAGCCACATGCTCACTGGTTTGCCACATGATGTAGGCCTATGGACTGAACAAGAAACCACCAAAAATTTTAACCAGTCATCGTTCTCACAACACTGAGGACCAGTCATTCGAAATGACTTCTCCATGCATTTTGAGCATTGGTAAAAGCACTAAGATAAAAAGTGTGATATGTTTTCAGGTATCTCCTATACTAATAGAGCCACATGCTCACCGGTTTGCCACATGATGTAGGCCTATGGACTGAACAAGAAACCACCAAAAATTTTAACCAGTCATCGTTCTCACAACACTGAGGACCAGTCATTCGAAATGACTTCTCCATGCATTTTATGCATTGGTAAAAGCACTATGATGAAAAGTGTGATATGTTTTCAGGTATCTCCTATAACTAATAGAGCCACATGCTCACCGGTTTGCCACATGATGTAGGCCTATGGACTGAACAAGAAACCACCAAAAATTTTAACCAGTCATCGTTCTCACAACACTGAGGACCAGTCATTCGAAATGACTTCTCCATGCATTTTATGCATTGGTAAAAGCACTATGATGAAAAGTGTGATATGTTTTCAGGTATCTCCTATACTAATAGAGCCACATGCTCACCGGTTTGCCACATGATGTAGGCCTATGGACTGAACAAGAAACCACCAAAAATTTTAACCAGTCATCGTTCTCACAACACTGAGGACCAGTCATTCGAAATGACTTCTCCTTGCATTTTATGCATTGGTAAAAGCACTATGATGAAAAGTGTGATATGTTTTCAGGTATCTCCTATACTAATAGAGCCACATGCTCACCGGTTTGCCACATGATGTAGGCCTTTGGACTGAACAAGAAACCACCAAAAATTTTAACCAGTCATCGTTCTCACAACACTGAGGACCAGTCATTCGAAATGACTTCTCCATGCATTTTATGCATTGGTAAAAGCACTATGATGAAAAGTGTGATATGTTTTCAGGTATCTCCTATACTAATAGAGCCACATGCTCACCGGTTTGCCACATGATGTAGGCCTATGGACTGAACAAGAAACCACCAAAAATTTTAACCAGTCATCGTTCTCACAACACTGAGGACCAGTCATTCGAAATGACTTCTCCATGCATTTTATGCATTGGTAAAAGCACTATGATGAAAAGTGTGATATGTTTTCAGGTATCTCCTATAATAATAGAGCCACATGCTCACCGGTTTGCCACATGATGTAGGCCTATGGACTGAACAAGAAACCACCAAAAATTTTAACCAGTCATCGTTCTCACAACACTGAGGACCAGTCATTCGAAATGACTTCTCCATGCATTTTATGCATTGGTAAAAGCACTATGATGAAAAGTGTGATATGTTTTCAGGTATCTCCTATACTAATAGAGCCACATGCTCACCGGTTTGCCACATGATGTAGGCCTATGGACTGAACAAGAAACCACCAAAAATTTTAACCAGTCATCGTTCTCACAACACTGAGGACCAGTCATTCGAAATGACTTCTCCATGCATTTTATGCATTGGTAAAAGCACTATGATGAAAAGTGTGATATGCTTTCAGGTATCTCCTATACTAATAGAGCCACATGCTCACCGGTTTGCCACATGATGTAGGCCTATGGACTGAACAAGAAACCACCAAAAATTTTAACCAGTCATCGTTCTCACAACACTGAGGACTAGTCATTCGAAATGACTTCTCCATGCATTTTATGCATTGGTAAAAGCACTATGATGAAAAGTGTGATATGTTTTCAGGTATCTCCTATACTAATAGAGCCACATGCTCACCGGTTTGCCACATGATGTAGGCCTATGGACTGAACAAGAAACCACCAAAAATTTTAACCAGTCATCGTTCTCACAACACTGAGGACCAGTCATTCGAAATGACTTCTCCATGCATTTTATGCATTGGTAAAAGCACTATGATGAAAAGTGTGATATGTTTTCAGGTATCTCCTATACTAATAGAGCCACATGCTCACCGGTTTGCCACATGATGTAGGCCTATGGACTGAACAAGAAACCACCAAAAATTTTAACCAGTCATCGTTCTCACAACACTGAGGACCAGTCATTCGAAATGACTTCTCCATGCATTTTATGCATTGGTAAAAGCACGATGATGAAAAGTGTGATATGTTTTCAGGTATCTCCTATACTAATAGAGCCACATGCTCACCGGTTTGCCACATGATGTAGGCCTATGGACTGAACAAGAAACCACCAAAAATTTTAACCAGTCATCGTTCTCACAACACTGAGGACCAGTCATTCGAAATGACTTCTCCATGCATTTTATGCATTGGTAAAAGCACTATGATGAAAAGTGTGATATGCTTTCAGGTATCTCCTATACTAATAGAGCCACATGCTCACCGGTTTGCCACATGATGTAGGCCTATGGACTGAACAAGAAACCACCAAAAATTTTAACCAGTCATCGTTCTCACAACACTGAGGACCAGTCATTCGAAATGACTTCTCCATGCATTTTATGCATTGGTAAAAGCACTATGATGAAAAGTGTGATATGTTTTCAGGTATCTCCTATACTAATAGAGCCACATGCTCACCGGTTTGCCACATGATGTAGGCCTATGGACTGAACAAGAAACCACCAAAAATTTTAAAAAGTCATCGTTCTCACAACACTGAGGACCAGTCATTCGAAATGACTTCTCCATGCATTTTATGCATTGGTAAAAGCACTATGATGAAAAGTGTGATATGTTTTCAGGTATCTCCTATACTAATAGAGCCACATGCTCACCGGTTTGCCACATGATGAAGGCCTATGGACTGAACAAGAAACCACCAAAAATTTTAACCAGTCATCGTTCTCACAACACTGAGGACCAGTCATTCGAAATGACTTCTCCATGCATTTTATGCATTGGTAAAAGCACTATGATGAAAAGTGTGATATGTTTTCAGGTATCTCCTATACTAATAGAGCCACATGCTCACCGGTTTGCCACATGATGTAGACCTATGTACTGAACAAGAAACCACCAAAAATTTTAACCAGTCATCGTTCTCACAACACTGAGGACCAGTCATTCGAAATGACTTCTCCATGCATTTTATGCATTGGTAAAAGCACTATGATGAAAAGTGTGATATGTTTTCAGGTATCTCCTATACTAATAGAGCCACATGCTCACCGGTTTGCCACATGATGTAGGCCTATGGACTGAACAAGAAACCACCAAAAATTTTAACCAGTCATCGTTCTCACAACACTGAGGACCAGTCATTCGAAATGACTTCTCCATGCATTTTATGCATTGGTAAAAGCACTATGATGAAAAGTGTGATATGTTTTCAGGTATCTCCTATACTAATAGAGCCACATGCTCACCGGTTTGCCACATGATGTAGGCCTATGGACTGAACAAGAAACCACCAAAAATTTTAACCAGTCATCGTTCTCACAACACTGAGGGCCAGTCATTCGAAATGACTTCTCCATGCATTTTATGCATTGGTAAAAGCACTATGATAAAAAGTGTGATTTGTTTTCAGGTATCTCCTATACTAATAGAGCCACATGCTCACCGGTTTGCCACATGATGTAGGCCTATGGACTGAACAAGAAACCACCAAAAATTTTAACCAGTCATCGTTCTCACAACACTGAGGACCAGTCATTCGAAATGACTTCTCCATGCATTTTATGCATTGGTAAAAGCACTATGATGAAAAGTGTGATATGTTTTCAGGTATCTCCTATACTAATAGAGCCACATGCTCACTGGTTTGCCACATGATGTAGGCCTATGGACTGAACAAGAAACCACCAAAAATTTTAACCAGTCATCGTTCTCACAACACTGAGGACCAGTCATTCGAAATGACTTCTCCATGCATTTTATGCATTGGTAAAAGCACTATGATGAAAAGTGTGATATGTTTTCAGGTATCTCCTATACTAATAGAGCCACATGCTCACCGGTTTGCCACATGATGTAGGCCTATGGACTGAACAAGAAACCACCAAAAATTTTAACCAGTCATCGTTCTCACAACACTGAGGACTAGTGTTGAGCGATACCGTCCGATACTTGAAAGTATCGGTATCGGATAGTATCGGCCGATACCCGAAAAATATCGGATATCGCCGATACCGATATCCGATACCAATACAAGTCAATGGGACATCAAGTATCGGAAGGTATCCTCATGGATCCCAGGGTCTGAAGGAGAGGAAACTCTCCTTCAGGCCCTGGGATCCATATTAAAGTGTAAAATAAAGAATTAAAATAAAAAATATTGTTATATTCACCTCTCCGGCGGCCCCTGGACATCAGCGGGAGGATCCGGCGTCCGGCACGGCTTCTTTCTTCAAAATGCGCGCCTTCAGGACCTGTGGAATGACGTCCCGGCTTCTGATTGGTCGCGTGCCGCCCATGTGACCGCCACGCGACCAATCAGAAGCCGCGACGTCATTCCTCAGGTCCTAGAAGGCGCTCATTCTAGGACTTTAGCTGAGGAATGACGTCGCGGCTTCTGATTGGTCGCGTGGCGGTCACATGGGCGGCACGCGACCAATCAGAAGCCGGGACGTCATTCCACAGGTCCTGAAGGCGCGCATTTTGAAGAAAGAAGCCGTGCCGGACGCCGGATCCTCCCGCTGATGTCCAGGGGCCGCCGGAGAGGTGAATATAACAATATTTTTTATTTTAATTCTTTATTTTACACTTCCGATACCGATACCCGATATCACAAAAATATCGGATCTCGGTATCGGAATTCCGATACCGCAAGTATCGGCCGATACCCGATACTTGCGGTATCGGAATGCTCAACACTACTGAGGACCAGTCATTCGAAATGACTTCTCCATGCATTTTATGCATTGGTAAAAGCACTATGATGAAAAGTGTGATATGTTTTCAGGTATCTCCTATACTAATAGAGCCACATGCTCACCGGTTTGCCACATGATGTAGGCCTATGGACTGAACAAGAAACCACCAAAAATTTTAACCAGTCATCGTTCTCACAACACTGAGGACCAGTCATTCAAAATGACTTCTCCATGCATTTTATGCATTGGTAAAAGCACTATGATGAAAAGTGTGATATGTTTTCAGGTATCTCCTATACTAATAGAGCCACATGCTCACCGGTTTGGCACATGATGTAGGCCTATGGACTGAACAAGAAACCACCAAAAATTTTAACCAGTCATCGTTCTCACAACACTGAGGACCAGTCATTCGAAATGACTTCTCCATGCATTTTATGCATTGGTAAAAGCACTATGATGAAAAGTGTGATATGTTTTCAGGTATCTCCTATACTAATAGAGCCACATGCTCACCGGTTTGCCACATGATGTAGGCCTATGGACTGAACAAGAAACCACCAAAAATTTTAACCAGTCATCGTTCTCACAACACTGAGGACCAGTCATTCGAAATGACTTCTCCATGCATTTTATGCATTGGTAAAAGCACTATGATGAAAAGTGTGATATGCTTTCAGGTATCTCCTATACTAATAGAGCCACATGCTCACCGGTTTGCCACATTATGTAGGCCTATGGACTGAACAAGAAACCACCAAAAATTTTAACCAGTCATCGTTCTCACAACACTGAGGACCAGTCATTCGAAATGACTTCTCCATGCATTTTATGCATTGGTAAAAGCACTATGATGAAAAGTGTGATATGTTTTCAGGTATCTCCTATACTAATAGAGCCACATGCTCACCGGTTTGCCACATGATGTAGGCCTATGGACTGAACAAGAAACCACCAAAAATTTTAACCAGTCATCGTTCTCACAACACTGAGGACCAGTCATTCGAAATGACTTCTCCATGCATTTTATGCATTGGTAAAAGCACTATGATGAAAAGTGTGATATGTTTTCAGGTATCTCCTATACTAATAGAGCCACATGCTCACCGGTTTGCCACATGATGTAGGCCTATGGACTGAACAAGAAACCACCAAAAATTTTAACCAGTCATCGTTCTCACAACACTGAGGACCAGTCATTCGAAATGACTTCTCCATGCATTTTATGCATTGGTAAAAGCACTATGATGAAAAGTGTGATATGTTTTCAGGTATCTCCTATACTAATAGAGCCACATGCTCACCGGTTTGCCACATGATGTAGGCCTATGGACTGAACAAGAAACCACCAAAAATTTTAACCAGTCATCGTTCTCACAACACTGAGGACCAGTCATTCGAAATGACTTCTCCATGCATTTTATGCATTGGTAAAAGCACTATGATGAAAAGTGTGATATGTTTTCAGGTATCTCCTATACTAATAGAGCCACATGCTCACCGGTTTGCCACATGATGTAGGCCTATGGACTGAACAAGAAACCACCAAAAATTTTAACCAGTCATCGTTCTCACAACACTGAGGACCAGTCATTCGAAATGACTTCTCCATGCATTTTATGCATTGGTAAAAGCACTATGATGAAAAGTGTGATATGTTTTCAGGTATCTCCTATACTAATAGAGCCACATGCTCACCGGTTTGCCACATGATGTAGGCCTATGGACTGAACAAGAAACCACCAAAAATTTTAACCAGTCATCGTTCTCACAACACTGAGGACCAGTCATTCGAAATGACTTCTCCATGCATTTTATGCATTGGTAAAAGCACTATGATGAAAAGTGTGATATGTTTTCAGGTATCTCCTATACTAATAGAGCCACATGCTCACTGGTTTGCCACATGATGTAGGCCTATGGACTGAACAAGAAACCACCAAAAATTTTAACCAGTCATCGTTCTCACAACACTGAGGACCAGTCATTCGAAATGACTTCTCCATGCATTTTATGCATTGGTAAAAGCACTATGATAAAAAGTGTGATATGTTTTCAGGTATCTCCTATACTAATAGAGCCACATGCTCACCGGTTTGCCACATGATGTAGGCCTATGGACTGAACAAGAAACCACCAAAAATTTTAACCAGTCATCGTTCTCACAACACTGAGGACCAGTCATTCGAAATGACTTCTCCATGCATTTTATGCATTGGTAAAAGCACTATGATGAAAAGTGTGATATGTTTTCAGGTATCTCCTATACTAATAGAGCCACATGCTCACCGGTTTGCCACATGATGTAGGCCTATGGACTGAACAAGAAACCACCAAAAATTTTAACCAGTCATCGTTCTCACAACACTGAGGACCAGTCATTCGAAATGACTTCTCCATGCATTTTATGCATTGGTAAAAGCACTATGATGAAAAGTGTGATATGTTTTCAGGTATCTCCTATACTAATAGAGCCACATGCTCACCGGTTTGCCACATGATGTAGGCCTATGGACTGAACAAGAAACCACCAAAAATTTTAACCAGTCATCGTTCTCACAACACTGAGGACCAGTCATTCGAAATGACTTCTCCATGCATTTTATGCATTGGTAAAAGCACTATGATGAAAAGTGTGATATGTTTTCAGGTATCTCCTATACTAATAGAGCCACATGCTCACCGGTTTGCCACATGATGTAGGCCTATGGACTGAACAAGAAACCACCAAAAATTTTAACCAGTCATCGTTCTCACAACACTGAGGACCAGTCATTCGAAATGACTTCTCCATGCATTTTATGCATTGGTAAAAGCACTATGATGAAAAGTGTGATATGTTTTCAGGTATCTCCTATACTAATAGAGCCACATGCTCACCGGTTTGCCACATGATGTAGGCCTATGGACTGAACAAGAAACCACCAAAAATATTAACCAGTCATCGTTCTCACAACACTGAGGACCAGTCATTCGAAATGACTTCTCCATGCATTTTATGCATTGGTAAAAGCACTATGATGAAAAGTGTGATATGTTTTCAGGTATCTTCTATACTAATAGAGCCACATGCTCACCGGTTTGCCACATGATGTAGGCCTATGGACTGAACAAGAAACCACCAAAAATTTTAACCAGTCATCGTTCTCACAACACTGAGGACCAGTCATTCGAAATGACTTCTCCATGCATTTTATGCATTGGTAAAAGCACTATGATGAAAAGTGTGATATGTTTTCAGGTATCTCCTATACTAATAGAGCCACATGCTCACTGGTTTGCCACATGATGTAGGCCTATGGACTGAACAAGAAACCACCAAAAATTTTAACCAGTCATCGTTCTCACAACACTGAGGACCAGTCATTCGAAATGACTTCTCCATGCATTTTGAGCATTGGTAAAAGCACTATGATAAAAAGTGTGATATGTTTTCAGGTATCTCCTATACTAATAGAGCCACATGCTCACCGGTTTGCCACATGATGTAGGCCTATGGACTGAACAAGAAACCACCAAAAATTTTAACCAGTCATCGTTCTCACAACACTGAGGACCAGTCATTCGAAATGACTTCTCCATGCATTTTATGCATTGGTAAAAGCACTATGATGAAAAGTGTGATATGTTTTCAGGTATCTCCTATAACTAATAGAGCCACATGCTCACCGGTTTGCCACATGATGTAGGCCTATGGACTGAACAAGAAACCACCAAAAATTTTAACCAGTCATCGTTCTCACAACACTGAGGACCAGTCATTCGAAATGACTTCTCCATGCATTTTATGCATTGGTAAAAGCACTATGATGAAAAGTGTGATATGTTTTCAGGTATCTCCTATACTAATAGAGCCACATGCTCACTGGTTTGCCACATGATGTAGGCCTATGGACTGAACAAGAAACCACCAAAAATTTTAACCAGTCATCGTTCTCACAACACTGAGGACCAGTCATTCGAAATGACTTCTCCTTGCATTTTATGCATTGGTAAAAGCACTATGATGAAAAGTGTGATATGTTTTCAGGTATCTCCTATACTAATAGAGCCACATGCTCACCGGTTTGCCACATGATGTAGGCCTATGGACTGAACAAGAAACCACCAAAAATTTTAACCAGTCATCGTTCTCACAACACTGAGGACCAGTCATTCGAAATGACTTCTCCATGCATTTTATGCATTGGTAAAAGCACTATGATGAAAAGTGTGATATGTTTTCAGGTATCTCCTATACTAATAGAGCCACATGCTCACCGGTTTGCCACATGATGTAGGCCTATGGACTGAACAAGAAACCACCAAAAATTTTAACCAGTCATCGTTCTCACAACACTGAGGACCAGTCATTCGAAATGACTTCTCCATGCATTTTATGCATTGGTAAAAGCACTATGATGAAAAGTGTGATATGTTTTCAGGTATCTCCTATAATAATAGAGCCACATGCTCACCGGTTTGCCACATGATGTAGGCCTATGGACTGAACAAGAAACCACCAAAAATTTTAACCAGTCATCGTTCTCACAACACTGAGGACCAGTCATTCGAAATGACTTCTCCATGCATTTTATGCATTGGTAAAAGCACTATGATGAAAAGTGTGATATGTTTTCAGGTATCTCCTATACTAATAGAGCCACATGCTCACCGGTTTGCCACATGATGTAGGCCTATGGACTGAACAAGAAACCACCAAAAATTTTAACCAGTCATCGTTCTCACAACACTGAGGACCAGTCATTCGAAATGACTTCTCCATGCATTTTATGCATTGGTAAAAGCACTATGATGAAAAGTGTGATATGCTTTCAGGTATCTCCTATACTAATAGAGCCACATGCTCACCGGTTTGCCACATGATGTAGGCCTATGGACTGAACAAGAAACCACCAAAAATTTTAACCAGTCATCGTTCTCACAACACTGAGGACTAGTCATTCGAAATGACTTCTCCATGCATTTTATGCATTGGTAAAAGCACTATGATGAAAAGTGTGATATGTTTTCAGGTATCTCCTATACTATTAGAGCCACATGCTCACCAGTTTGCCACATGATGTAGGCCTATGGACTGAACAAGAAACCACCAAAAATTTTAACCAGTCATCGTTCTCACAACACTGAGGACCAGTCATTCGAAATGACTTCTCCATGCATTTTATGCATTGGTAAAAGCACTATGATGAAAAGTGTGATATGTTTTCAGGTATCTCCTATACTAATAGAGCCACATGCTCACCGGTTTGCCACATGATGTAGGCCTATGGACTGAACAAGAAACCACCAAAAATTTTAACCAGTCATCGTTCTCACAACACTGAGGACCAGTCATTCGAAATGACTTCTCCATGCATTTTATGCATTGGTAAAAGCACGATGATGAAAAGTGTGATATGTTTTCAGGTATCTCCTATACTAATAGAGCCACATGCTCACCGGTTTGCCACATGATGTAGGCCTATGGACTGAACAAGAAACCACCAAAAATTTTAACCAGTCATCGTTCTCACAACACTGAGGACCAGTCATTCGAAATGACTTCTCCATGCATTTTATGCATTGGTAAAAGCACTATGATGAAAAGTGTGATATGCTTTCAGGTATCTCCTATACTAATAGAGCCACATGCTCACCGGTTTGCCACATGATGTAGGCCTATGGACTGAACAAGAAACCACCAAAAATTTTAACCAGTCATCGTTCTCACAACACTGAGGACCAGTTATTCGAAATGACTTCTCCATGCATTTTATGCATTGGTAAAAGCACTATGATGAAAAGTGTGATATGTTTTCAGGTATCTCCTATACTAATAGAGCCACATGCTCACCGGTTTGCCACATGATGTAGGCCTATGGACTGAACAAGAAACCACCAAAAATTTTAACCAGTCATCGTTCTCACAACACTGAGGACCAGTCATTCGAAATGACTTCTCCATGCATTTTATGCATTGGTAAAAGCACTATGATGAAAAGTGTGATATGTTTTCAGGTATCTCCTATACTAATAGAGCCACATGCTCACCGGTTTGCCACATGATGAAGGCCTATGGACTGAACAAGAAACCACCAAAAATTTTAACCAGTCATCGTTCTCACAACACTGAGGACCAGTCATTCGAAATGACTTCTCCATGCATTTTATGCATTGGTAAAAGCACTATGATGAAAAGTGTGATATGTTTTCAGGTATCTCCTATACTAATAGAGCCACATGCTCACCGGTTTGCCACATGATGTAGGCCTATGGACTGAACAAGAAACCACCAAAAATTTTAACCAGTCATCGTTCTCACAACACTGAGGACCAGTCATTCGAAATGACTTCTCCATGCATTTTATGCATTGGTAAAAGCACTATGATGAAAAGTGTGATATGTTTTCAGGTATCTCCTATACTAATAGAGCCACATGCTCACCGGTTTGGCACATGATGTAGGCCTATGGACTGAACAAGAAACCACCAAAAATTTTAACCAGTCATCGTTCTCACAACACTGAGGACCAGTCATTCGAAATGACTTCTCCATGCATTTTATGCATTGGTAAAAGCACTATGATGAAAAGTGTGATATGTTTTCAGGTATCTCCTATACTAATAGAGCCACATGCTCACCGGTTTGCCACATGATGTAGGCCTATGGACTGAACAAGAAACCACCAAAAATTTTAACCAGTCATCGTTCTCACAACACTGAGGACCAGTCATTCGAAATGACTTCTCCATGCATTTTATGCATTGGTAAAAGCACTATGATGAAAAGTGTGATATGCTTTCAGGTATCTCCTATACTAATAGAGCCACATGCTCACCGGTTTGCCACATGATGTAGGCCTATGGACTGAACAAGAAACCACCAAAAATTTTAACCAGTCATCGTTCTCACAACACTGAGGACCAGTCATTCGAAATGACTTCTCCATGCATTTTATGCATTGGTAAAAGCACTATGATGAAAAGTGTGATATGTTTTCAGGTATCTCCTATACTAATAGAGCCACATGCTCACCGGTTTGCCACATGATGTAGGCCTATGGACTGAACAAGAAACCACCAAAAATTTTAACCAGTCATCGTTCTCACAACACTGAGGACCAGTCATTCGAAATGACTTCTCCATGCATTTTATGCATTGGTAAAAGCACTATGATGAAAAGTGTGATATGCTTTCAGGTATCTCCTATACTAATAGAGCCACATGCTCACCGGTTTGCCACATGTTGTAGGCCTATGGACTGAACAAGAAACCACCAAAAATTTTAACCAGTCATCGTTCTCACAACACTGAGGACTAGTCATTCGAAATGACTTCTCCATGCATTTTATGCATTGGTAAAAGCACTATGATGAAAAGTGTGATATGCTTTCAGGTATCTCCTATACTAATAGAGCCACATGCTCACCGGTTTGCCACATGATGTAGGCCTATGGACTGAACAAGAAACCACCAAAAATTTTAACCAGTCATCGTTCTCACAACACTGAGGACCAGTCATTCGAAATGACTTCTCCATGCATTTTATGCATTGGTAAAAGCACTATGATGAAAAGTGTGATATGTTTTCAGGTATCTCCTATACTAATAGAGCCACATGCTCACCGGTTTGCCACATGATGTAGGCCTATGGACTGAACAAGAAACCACCAAAAATTTTAACCAGTCATCGTTCTCACAACACTGAGGACCAGTCATTCGAAATGACTTCTCCATGCATTTTATGCATTGGTAAAAGCACTATGATGAAAAGTGTGATATGTTTTCAGGTATCTCCTATACTAATAGAGCCACATGCTCACCGGTTTGCCACATGATGAAGGCCTATGGACTGAACAAGAAACCACCAAAAATTTTAACCAGTCATCGTTCTCACAACACTGAGGACCAGTCATTCGAAATGACTTCTCCATGCATTTTATGCATTGGTAAAAGCACTATGATGAAAAGTGTGATATGTTTTCAGGTATCTCCTATACTAATAGAGCCACATGCTCACCGGTTTGCCACATGATGTAGGCCTATGGACTGAACAAGAAACCACCAAAAATTTTAACCAGTCATCATTCTCACAACACTGAGGACCAGTCATTCGAAATGACTTCTCCATGCATTTTATGCATTGGTAAAAGCACTATGATGAAAAGTGTGATATGTTTTCAGGTATCTCCTATACTAATAGAGCCACATGCTCACCGGTTTGCCACATGATGTAGGCCTATGGACTGAACAAGAAACCACCAAAAATTTTAACCAGTCATCGTTCTCACAACACTGAGGACCAGTCATTTGAAATGACTTCTCCATGCATTTTATGCATTGGTAAAAGCACTATGATGAAAAGTGTGATATGTTTTCAGGTATCTCCTATACTAATAGAGCCACATGCTCACCGGTTTGCCACATGATGTAGGCCTATGGACTGAACAAGAAACCACCAAAAATTTTAACCAGTCATCGTTCTCACAACACTGAGGACCAGTCATTCGAAATGACTTCTCCATGCATTTTATGCATTGGTAAAAGCACTATGATGAAAAGTGTGATATGTTTTCAGGTATCTCCTATACTAATAGAGCCACATGCTCACCGGTTTGCCACATGATGTAGGCATATGGACTGAACAAGAAACCACCAAAAATTTTAACCAGTCATCGTTCTCACAACACTGAGGACCAGTCATTCGAAATGACTTCTCCATGCATTTTATGCATTGGTAAAAGCACTATGATGAAAAGTGTGATATGTTTTCAGGTATCTCCTATACTAATAGAGCCACATGCTCACCGGTTTGCCACATGATGTAGGCCTATGGACTGAACAAGAAACCACCAAAAATTTTAACCACTCATCGTTCTCACAACACTGAGGACCAGTCATTCGAAATGACTTCTCCATGCATTTTATGCATTGGTAAAAGCACTATGATGAAAAATGTGATATGTTTTCAGGTATCTCCTATACTAATAGAGCCACATGCTCACCGGTTTGGCACATGATGTAGGCCTATGGACTGAACAAGAAACCACCAAAAATTTTAACCAGTCATCGTTCTCACAACACTGAGGACCAGTCATTCGAAATGACTTCTCCATGCATTTTATGCATTGGTAAAAGCACTATGATGAAAAGTGTGATATGTTTTCAGGTATCTCCTATACTAATAGAGCCACATGCTCACCGGTTTGCCACATGATGTAGGCCTATGGACTGAACAAGAAACCACCAAAAATTTTAACCAGTCATCGTTCTCACAACACTGAGGACCAGTCATTCGAAATGACTTCTCCATGCATTTTATGCATTGGTAAAAGCACTATGATGAAAAGTGTGATATGCTTTCAGGTATCTCCTATACTAATAGAGCCACATGCTCACCGGTTTGCCACATGATGTAGGCCTATGGACTGAACAAGAAACCACCAAAAATTTTAACCAGTCATCGTTCTCACAACACTGAGGACTAGTCATTCGAAATGACTTCTCCATGCATTTTATGCATTGGTAAAAGCTCTATGATGAAAAGTGTGATATGTTTTCAGGTATCTCCTATACTAATAGAGCCACATGCTCACCGGTTTGCCACATGATGTAGGCCTATGGACTGAACAAGAAACCACCAAAAATTTTAACCAGTCATCGTTCTCACAACACTGAGGACCAGTCATTCGAAATGACTTCTCCATGCATTTTATGCATTGGTAAAAGCACTATGATGAAAAGTGTGATATGTTTTCAGGTATCTCCTATACTAATAGAGCGACATGCTCACCGGTTTGCCACATGATGTAGGCCTATGGACTGAACAAGAAACCACCAAAAATTTTAACCAGTCATCGTTCTCACAACACTGAGGACCAGTCATTCGAAATGACTTCTCCATGCATTTTATGCATTGATAAAAGCACTATGATGAAAAGTGTGATATGTTTTCAGGTATCTCCTATACTAATAGAGCCACATGCTCACCGGTTTGCCACATGATGTAGGCCTATGGACTGAACAAGAAACCACCAAAAATTTTAACCAGTCATCGTTCTCACAACACTGAGGACCAGTCATTCGAAATGACTTCTCCATGCATTTTATGCATTGGTAAAAGCACTATGATGAAAAGTGTGATATGCTTTCAGGTATCTCCTATACTAATAGAGCCACATGCTCACCGGTTTGCCACATGATGTAGGCCTATGGACTGAACAAGAAACAACCAAAAATTTTAACCAGTCATCGTTCTCACAACACTGAGGACCAGTCATTCGAAATGACTTCTCCATGCATTTTATGCATTGGTAAAAGCACTATGATGAAAAGTGTGATATGTTTTCAGGTATCTCCTATACTAATAGAGCCACATGCTCACCGGTTTGCCACATGATGTAGGCCTATGGACTGAACAAGAAACCACCAAAAATTTTAACCAGTCATCGTTCTCACAACACTGAGGACCAGTCATTCGAAATGACTTCTCCATGCATTTTATGCATTGGTAAAAGCACTATGATGAAAAGTGTGATATGTTTTCAGGTATCTCCTATACTAATAGAGCCACATGCTCACCGGTTTGGCACATGATGTAGGCCTATGGACTGAACAAGAAACCACCAAAAATTTTAACCAGTCATCGTTCTCACAACACTGAGGACCAGTCATTCGAAATGACTTCTCCATGCATTTTATGCATTGGTAAAAGCACTATGATGAAAAGTGTGATATGTTTTCAGGTATCTCCTATACTAATAGAGCCACATGCTCACCGGTTTGCCACATGATGTAGGCCTATGGACTGAACAAGAAACCACCAAAAATTTTAACCAGTCATCGTTCTCACAACACTGAGGACCAGTCATTCGAAATGACTTCTCCATGCATTTTATGCATTGGTAAAAGCACTATGATGAAAAGTGTGATATGCTTTCAGGTATCTCCTATACTAATAGAGCCACATGCTCACCGGTTTGCCACATGATGTAGGCCTATGGACTGAACAAGAAACCACCAAAAATTTTAACCAGTCATCGTTCTCACAACACTGAGGACTAGTCATTCGAAATGACTTCTCCATGCATTTTATGCATTGGTAAAAGCACTATGATGAAAAGTGTGATATGTTTTCAGGTATCTCCTATACTAATAGAGCCACATGCTCACCGGTTTGCCACATGATGTAGGCCTATGGACTGAACAAGAAACAACCAAAAATTTTAACCAGTCATCGTTCTCACAACACTGAGGACCAGTCATTCGAAATGACTTCTCCATGCATTTTATGCATTGGTAAAAGCACTATGATGAAAAGTGTGATATGCTTTCAGGTATCTCCTATACTAATAGAGCCACATGCTCACCGGTTTGCCACATGATGTAGGCCTATGGACTGAACAAGAAACCACCAAAAATTTTAACCAGTCATCGTTCTCACAACACTGAGGACTAGTCATTCGAAATGACTTCTCCATGCATTTTATGCATTGGTAAAAGCACTATGATGAAAAGTGTGATATGTTTTCAGGTATCTCCTATACTAATAGAGCCACATGCTCACCGGTTTGCCACATGATGTAGGCCTATGGACTGAACAAGAAACCACCAAAAATTTTAACCAGTCATCGTTCTCACAACACTGAGGACCAGTCATTCGAAATGACTTCTCCATGCATTTTATGCATTGGTAAAAGCACTATGATGAAAAGTGTGATATGTTTTCAGGTATCTCCTATACTAATAGAGCCACATGCTCACCGGTTTGCCACATGATGTAGGCCTATGGACTGAACAAGAAACCACCAAAAATTTTAACCAGTCATCGTTCTCACAACACTGAGGACCAGTCATTCGAAATGACTTCTCCATGCATTTTATGCATTGGTAAAAGCACTATGATGAAAAGTGTGATATGTTTTCAGGTATCTCCTATACTAATAGAGCCACATGCTCACCGGTTTGCCACATGATGTAGGCCTATGGACTGAACAAGAAACCACCAAAAATTTTAACCAGTCATCGTTCTCACAACACTGAGGACCAGTCATTCGAAATGACTTCTCCATGCATTTTATGCATTGGTAAAAGCACTATGATGAAAAGTGTGATATGTTTTCAGGTATCTCCTATACTAATAGAGCCACATGCTCACCGGTTTGGCACATGATGTAGGCCTATGGACTGAACAAGAAACCACCAAAAATTTTAACCAGTCATCGTTCTCACAACACTGAGGACCAGTCATTCGAAATGACTTCTCCATGCATTTTATGCATTGGTAAAAGCACTATGATGAAAAGTGTGATATGTTTTCAGGTATCTCCTATACTAATAGAGCCACATGCTCACCGGTTTGCCACATGATGTAGGCCTATGGACTGAACAAGAAACCACCAAAAATTTTAACCAGTCATCGTTCTCACAACACTGAGGACCAGTCATTCGAAATGACTTCTCCATGCATTTTATGCATTGGTAAAAGCACTATGATGAAAAGTGTGATATGCTTTCAGGTATCTCCTATACTAATAGAGCCACATGCTCACCGGTTTGCCACATGATGTAGGCCTATGGACTGAACAAGAAACCACCAAAAATTTTAACCAGTCATCGTTCTCACAACACTGAGGACTAGTCATTCGAAATGACTTCTCCATGCATTTTATGCATTGGTAAAAGCACTATGATGAAAAGTGTGATATGTTTTCAGGTATCTCCTATACTAATAGAGCCACATACTCACCGGTTTGCCACATGATGTAGGCCTATGGACTGAACAAGAAACAACCAAAAATTTTAACCAGTCATCGTTCTCACAACACTGAGGACCAGTCATTCGAAATGACTTCTCCATGCATTTTATGCATTGGTAAAAGCACTATGATGAAAAGTGTGATATGCTTTCAGGTATCTCCTATACTAATAGAGCCACATGCTCACTGGTTTGCCACATGATGTAGGCCTATGGACTGAACAAGAAACCACCAAAAATTTTAACCAGTCATCGTTCTCACAACACTGAGGACTAGTCATTCGAAATGACTTCTCCATGCATTTTATGCATTGGTAAAAGCACTATGATGAAAAGTGTGATATGTTTTCAGGTATCTCCTATACTAATAGAGCCACATGCTCACCGGTTTGCCACATGATGTAGGCCTATGGACTGAACAAGAAACCACCAAAAATTTTAACCAGTCATCGTTCTCACAACACTGAGGACCAGTCATTCGAAATGACTTCTCCATGCATTTTATGCATTGGTAAAAGCACTATGATGAAAAGTGTGATATGTTTTCAGGTATCTCCTATACTAATAGAGCCACATGCTCACCGGTTTGCCACATGATGTAGGCCTATGGACTGAACAAGAAACCACCAAAAATTTTAACCAGTCATCGTTCTCACAACACTGAGGACCAGTCATTCGAAATGACTTCTCCATGCATTTTATGCATTGGTAAAAGCACTATGATGAAAAGTGTGATATGTTTTCAGGTATCTCCTATACTAATAGAGCCACATGCTCACCGGTTTGCCACATGATGTAGGCCTATGGACTGAACAAGAAACCACCAAAAATTTTAACCAGTCATCGTTCTCACAACACTTAGGACCAGTCATTCGAAATGACTTCTCCATGCATTTTATGCATTGGTAAAAGCACTATGATGAAAAGTGTGATATGTTTTCAGGTATCTCCTATACTAATAGAGCCACATGCTCACCGGTTTGCCACATGATGTAGGCCTATGGACTGAACAAGAAACCACCAAAAATTTTAACCAGTCATCGTTCTCACAACACTGAGGACCAGTCATTTGAAATGACTTCTTTATGCATTTTATGCATTGGTAAAAGCACTATGATGAAAAGTGTGATATGTTTTCAGGTATCTCCTATACTAATAGAGCCACATGCTCACCGGTTTGCCACATGATGTAGGCCTATGGACTGAACAAGAAACCACCAAAAATTTTAACCAGTCATCGTTCTCACAACACTGAGGACCAGTCATTCGAAATGACTTCTCCATGCATTTTATGCATTGGTAAAAGCACTATGATGAAAAGTGTGATATGTTTTCAGGTATCTCCTATACTAATAGAGCCACATGCTCACCGGTTTGCCACATGATGTAGGCCTATGGACTGAACAAGAAACCACCAAAAATTTTAACCAGTCATCGTTCTCACAACACTGAGGACCAGTCATTTGAAATGACTTCTCCATGCATTTTATGCATTGGTAAAAGCACTATGATGAAAAGTGTGATATGTTTTCAGGTATCTCCTATCCTAATAGAGCCACATGCTCACCGGTTTGCCACATGATGTAGGCCTATGGACTGAACAAGAAATCACCAAAAATTTTAACCAGTCATCGTTCTCACAACACTGAGGACCAGTCATTCGAAATGACTTCTCCATGCATTTTATGCATTGGTAAAAGCACTATGATGAAAAGTGTGATATGTTTTCAGGTATCTCCTATACTAATAGAGCCACATGCTCACCGGTTTGCCACATGATGTAGGCCTATGGACTGAACAAGAAACCACCAAAAATTTTAACCAGTCATCGTTCTCACAACACTGAGGACCAGTCATTCGAAATGACTTCTCCATGCATTTTATGCATTGGTAAAAGCACTATGATTGAAAAGTGTGATATGTTTTCAGGTATCTCCTATACTAATAGAGCCACATGCTCACCGGTTTGCCACATGATGTAGGCCTATGGACTGAACAAGAAACCACCAAAAATTTTAACCAGTCATCGTTCTCACAACACTGAGGACCAGTCATTCGAATTGACTTCTCCATGCATTTTATGCATTGGTAAAAGCACTATGATGAAAATTGTGATATGTTTTCAGGTATCTCCTATACTAATAGAGCCACATGCTCACCGGTTTGCCACATGATGTAGGCCTATGGACTGAGCAAGAAACCACCAAAAATTTTAACCAGTCATCGTTCTCACAACACTGAGGACCAGTCATTCGAAATGACTTCTCCATGCATTTTATGCATTGGTAAAAGCACTATGATGAAAAGTGTGATATGTTTTCAGGTATCTCCTATACTAATAGAGCCACATGCTCACCGGTTTGCCACATGATGTAGGCCTATGGACTGAACAAGAAACCACCAAAAATTTTAACCAGTCATCGTTCTCACAACACTGAGGACCAGTCATTCGAAATGACTTCTCCATGCATTTTATGCATTGGTAAAAGCACTATGATGAAAAGTGTGATATGTTTTCAGGTATCTCCTATACTAATAGAGCCACATGCTCACCGGTTTGCCACATGATGTAGGCCTATGGACTGAACAAGAAACCACCAAAAATTTTAACCAGTCATCATTCTCACAACACTGAGGACCAGTCATTCGAAATGACTTCTCCATGCATTTTATGCATTGGTAAAAGCACTATGATGAAAAGTGTGATATGTTTTCAGGTATCTCCTATACTAATAGAGCCACATGCTCACCGGTTTGCCACATGATGTAGGCCTATGGACTGAACAAGAAACCACCAAAAATTTTAACCAGTCATCGTTCTCACAACACTGAGGACCAGTCATTCGAAATGACTTCTCCATGCATTTTATGCATTGGTAAAAGCACTATGATGAAAAGTGTGATATGTTTTCAGGTATCTCCTATACTAATAGAGCCACATGCTCACCGGTGTGCCACATGATGTAGGCCTATGGACTGAACAAGAAACCACCAAAAATTTTAACCAGTCATCGTTCTCACAACACTGAGGACCAGTCATTCGAAATGACTTCTCCATGCATTTTATGCATTGGTAAAAGCACTATGATGAAAAGTGTGATATGTTTTCAGGTATCTCCTATACTAATAGAGCCACATGCTCACCGGTTTGCCATATGATGTAGGCCTATGGACTGAACAAGAAACCACCAAAAATTTTAACCAGTCATCGTTCTCACAACACTGAGGACCAGTCATTCGAAATGACTTCTCCATGCATTTTATGCATTGGTAAAAGCACTATGATGAAAAGTGTGATATGTTTTCAGGTATCTCCTATACTAATAGAGCCACATGCTCACCGGTTTGCCACATGATGTAGGCCTATGGACTGAACAAAAAACCACCAAAAATTTTAACCAGTCATCGTTCTCACAACACTGAGGACCAGTCATTCGAAATGACTTCTCCATGCATTTTATGCATTGGTAAAAGCACTATGATGAAAAGTGTGATATGTTTTCAGGTATCTCCTATACTAATAGAGCCACATGCTCACCGGTTTGCCACATGATGTAGGCCTATGGACTGAACAAGAAACCACCAAAAATTTTAACCAGTCATCGTTCTCACAACACTGAGGACCAGTCATTCGAAATGACTTCTCCATGCATTTTATGCATTGGTAAAAGCACTATGATGAAAAGTGTGATATGTTTTCAGGTATCTCCTATACTAATAGAGCCACATGCTCACCGGTTTGCCACATGATGTAGGCCTATGGCCTGAACAAGAAACCACCAAAAATTTTAACCAGTCATCATTCTCACAATACTGAGGACCAGTCATTCGAAATGACTTCTCCATGCATTTTATGCATTGGTAAAAGCACTATGATGAAAAGTGTGATATGTTTTCAGGTATCTCCTATACTAATAGAGCCACATGCTCGCCGGTTTGCCACATGATGTAGGCCTATGGACTGAACAAGAAACCACCAAAAATTTTAACCAGTCATCGTTCTCACAACACTGAGGACCAGTCATTCGAAATGACTTCTCCATGCATTTTATGCATTGGTAAAAGCACTATGATGAAAAGTGTGATATGTTTTCAGGTATCTCCTATACTAATAGAGCCACATGCTCACCGGTTTGCCACATGATGTAGGCCTATGGACTGAACAAGAAACCACCAAAAATTTTAACCAGTCATCGTTCTCACAACACTGAGGACCAGTCATTCGAAATGACTTCTCCATGCATTTTATGCATTGGTAAAAGCACTATGATGAAAAGTGTGATATGTTTTCAGGTATCTCCTATACTAATAGAGCCACATGCTCACCGGTTTGCCACATGATGTAGGCCTATGGACTGAACAAGAAACCACCAAAAATTTTAACCAGTCATCGTTCTCACAACACTGAGGACCAGTCATTCGAAATGACTTCTCCATGCATTTTATGCATTGGTAAAAGCACTATGATGAAAAGTGTGATATGTTTTCAGGTATCTCCTATACTAATAGAGCCACATGCTCACCGGTTTGCCACATGATGTAGGCCTATGGACTGAACAAGAAACCACCAAAAATTTTAACCAGTCATCGTTCTCACAACACTGAGGACCAGTCATTCGAAATGACTTCTCCATGCATTTTATGCATTGGTAAAAGCTCTATGATGAAAAGTGTGATATGTTTTCAGGTATCTCCTATACTAATAGAGCCACATGCTCACCGGTTTGCCACATGATGTAGGCCTATGGACTGAACAAGAAACCACCAAAATTTTAACCAGTCATCGTTCTCACAACACTGAGGACCAGTCATTCGAAATGACTTCTCCATGCATTTTATGCATTGGTAAAAGCACTATGATGAAAAGTGTGATATGTTTTCAGGTATCTCCTATACTAATAGAGCCACATGCTCACCGGTTTGCCACATGATGTAGGCCTATGGACTGAACAAGAAACCACCAAAAATTTTAACCAGTCATCGTTCTCACAACACTGAGGACCAGTCATTCGAAATGACTTCTCCATGCATTTTATGCATTGGTAAAAGCACTATGATGAAAAGTGTGATATGTTTTCAGGTATCTCCTATACTAATAGAGCCACATGCTCACCGGTTTGCCACATGATGTAGGCCTATGGACTGAACAAGAAACCACCAAAAATTTTAACCAGTCATCGTTCTCACAACACTGAGGACCAGTCATTCGAAATGACTTCTCCATGCATTTTATGCATTGGTAAAAGCACTATGATGAAAAGTGTGATATGTTTTCAGGTATCTCCTATACTAATAGAGCCACATGCTCACCGGTTTGCCACATGATGTAGGCCTATGGACTGAACAAGAAACCACCAAAAATTTTAACCAGTCATCGTTCTTACAACACTGAGGACCAGTCATTCGAAATGACTTCTCCATGCATTTTATGCATTGGTAAAAGCACTATGATGAAAAGTGTGATATGTTTTCAGGTATCTCCTATACTAATACAGCCACATGCTCACCGGTTTGCCACATGATGTAGGCCTATGGACTGAACAAGAAACCACCAAAAATTTTAACCAGTCATCGTTCTCACAACACTGAGGACCAGTCATTCGAAATGACTTCTCCATGCATTTTATGCATTGGTAAAAGCACTATGATGAAAAGTGTGATATGTTTTCAGGTATCTCCTATACTAATAGAGCCACATGCTCACCGTTTTGACACATGATGTAGGCCTATGGACTGAACAAGAAACCACCAAAAATTTTAACCAGTCATCGTTCTCACAACACTGAGGACCAGTCATTCGAAATGACTTCTCCATGCATTTTATGCATTGGTAAAAGCACTATGATGAAAAGTGTGATATGTTTTCAGGTATCTCCTATACTAATAGAGCCACATGCTCACCGGTTTGCCACATGATGTAGGCCTATGGACTGAACAAGAAACCACCAAAAATTTTAACCAGTCATCGTTCTCACAACACTGAGGACCAGTCATTCGAAATGACTTCTCCATGCATTTTATGCATTGGTAAAAGCACTATGATGAAAAGTGTGATATGTTTTCAGGTATCTCCTATACTAATAGAGCCACATGCTCACCGGTTTGCCACATGATGTAGGCCTATGGACTGAACAAGAAACCACCAAAAATTTTAACCAGTCATCGTTCTCACAACACTGAGGACCAGTCATTCGAAATGACTTCTCCATGCATTTTATGCATTGGTAAAAGCACTATGATGAAAAGTGTGATATGTTTTCAGGTATCTCCTATACTAATAGAGCCACATGCTCACCGGTTTGCCACATGATGTAGGCCTATGGACTGAACAAGAAACCACCAAAAATTTTAACCAGTCATCGTTCTCACAACACTGAGGACCAGTCATTCGAAATGACTTCTCCATGCATTTTATGCATTGGTAAAAGCACTATGATGAAAAGTGTGATATGTTTTCAGGTATCTCCTATCCTAATAGAGCCACATGCTCACCGGTTTGCCACATGATGTAGGCCTATGGACTGAACAAGAAATCACCAAAAATTTTAACCAGTCATCGTTCTCACAACACTGAGGACCAGTCATTCGAAATGACTTCTCCATGCATTTTATGCATTGGTAAAAGCACTATGATGAAAAGTGTGATATGTTTTCAGGTATCTCCTATACTAATAGAGCCACATGCTCACCGGTTTGCCACATGATGTAGGCCTATGGACTGAACAAGAAACCACCAAAATTTTAACCAGTCATCGTTCTCACAACACTGAGGACCAGTCATTCGAAATGACTTCTCCATGCATTTTATGCATTGGTAAAAGCACTATGATTGAAAAGTGTGATATGTTTTCAGGTATCTCCTATACTAATAGAGCCACATGCTCACCGGTTTGCCACATGATGTAGGCCTATGGACTGAACAAGAAACCACCAAAAATTTTAACCAGTCATCGTTCTCACAACACTGAGGACCAGTCATTCGAATTGACTTCTCCATGCATTTTATGCATTGGTAAAAGCACTATGATGAAAATTGTGATATGTTTTCAGGTATCTCCTATACTAATAGAGCCACATGCTCACCGGTTTGCCACATGATGTAGGCCTATGGACTGAACAAGAAACCACCAAAAATTTTAACCAGTCATCGTTCTCACAACACTGAGGACCAGTCATTCGAAATGACTTCTCCATGCATTTTATGCATTGGTAAAAGCACTATGATGAAAAGTGTGATATGTTTTCAGGTATCTCCTATACTAATAGAGCCACATGCTCACCGGTTTGCCACATGATGTAGGCCTATGGACTGAACAAGAAACCACCAAAAATTTTAACCAGTCATCGTTCTCACAACACTGAGGACCAGTCATTCGAAATGACTTCTCCATGCATTTTATGCATTGGTAAAAGCACTATGATGAAAAGTGTGATATGTTTTCAGGTATCTCCTATACTAATAGAGCCACATGCTCACCGGTTTGCCACATGATGTAGGCCTATGGACTGAACAAGAAACCACCAAAAATTTTAACCAGTCATCGTTCTCACAACACTGAGGACCAGTCATTCGAAATGACTTCTCCATGCATTTTATGCATTGGTAAAAGCACTATGATGAAAAGTGTGATATGTTTTCAGGTATCTCCTATACTAATAGAGCCACATGCTCACCGGTTTGCCACATGATGTAGGCCTATGGACTGAACAAGAAACCACCAAAAATTTTAACCAGTCATCGTTCTCACAACACTGAGGACCAGTCATTCGAAATGACTTCTCCATGCATTTTATGCATTGGTAAAAGCACTATGATGAAAAGTGTGATATGTTTTCAGGTATCTCCTATACTAATAGAGCCACATGCTCACCGGTTTGCCACATGATGTAGACTGATGTGATGGACTGAACAAGAAACCACCAAAAATTTTAACCAGTCATCGTTCTCACAACACTGAGTACCAGTCATTCGAAATGACTTCTCCATGCATTTTATGCATTGGTAAAAGCACTATGATGAAAATTGTGATATGTTTTCAGGTATCTCCTATACTAATAGAGCCACATGCTCACCGGTTTGCCACATGATGTAGGCCTATGGAGTGAACAAGAAACCACCAAAAATTTTAACCAGTCATCGTTCTCACAACACTGAGGACCAGTCATTCAAAATGACTTCTCCATGCATTTTATGCATTGGTAAAAGCACTATGATGAAAAGTGTGATATGTTTTCAGGTATCTCCTATACTAATAGAGCCACATGCTCACCGGTTTGCCACATGATGTAGGCCTATGGACTGAACAAGAAACCACCAAAAATTTTAACCAGTCATCGTTCTCACAACACTGAGGACCAGTCATTCGAAATGACTTCTCCATGCATTTTATGCATTGGTAAAAGCACTATGATGAAAAGTGTGATATGTTTTCAGGTATCTCCTATACTAATAGAGCCACATGCTCACCGGTTTGCCACATGATGTAGGCCTATGGACTGAACAAGAAACCACCAAAAATTTTAACCAGACATCGTTCTCACAACACTGAGGACCAGTCATTCGAAATGACTTCTCCATGCATTTTATGCATTGGTAAAAGCACTATGATGAAAAGTGTGATATGTTTTCAGGTATCTCCTATACTAATAGAGCCACATGCTCACCGGTTTGCCACATGATGTAGGCCTATGGACTGAACAAGAAACCACCAAAAATTTTAACCAGTCATCGTTCTCACAACACTGAGGACCAGTCATTCGAAATGACTTCTCCATGCATTTTATGCATTGGTAAAAGCACTATGATGAAAAGTGTGATATGTTTTCAGGTATCTCCTATACTAATAGAGCCACATGCTCACCGGTTTGCCACATGATGTAGGCCTATGGACTGAACAAGAAACCACCAAAAATTTTAACCAGTCATCGTTCTCACAACACTGAGGACCAGTCATTCGAAATGACTTCTCCATGCATTTTATGCATTTGTTAAAAGCACTATGATGAAAAGTGTGATATGTTTTCAGGTTTCTCCTATACTAATAGAGCCACATGCTCACCAGTTTGCCACATGATGTAGGCCTATGGACTGAACAAGAAACCACCAAAAATTTTAACCAGTCATCGTTCTCACAACACTGAGGACCAGTCATTCGAAATGACTTCTCCATGCATTTTATGCATTGGTAAAAGCACTATGATGAAAAGTGTGATATGTTTTCAGGTATCTCCTATACTAATAGAGCCACATGCTCACCGGTTTGCCACATGATGTAGGCCTATGGACTGAACAAGAAACCACCAAAAATTTTAACCAGTCATCGTTCTCACAACACTGAGGACCAGTCATTCGAAATGACTTCTCCATGCATTTTTTGCATTGGTAAAAGCACTATGATGAAAAGTGTGATATGTTTTCAGGTATCTCCTATACTAATAGAGCCACATGCTCACCGGTTTGCCACATGATGTAGGCCTATGGACTGAACAAGAAACCACCAAAAATTTTAACCAGTCATCGTTCTCACAACACTGAGGACCAGTCATTCAAAATGACTTCTCCATGCATTTTATGCATTGGTAAAAGCACTATGATGAAAAGTGTGATATGTTTTCAGGTATCTCCTATACTAATAGAGCCACATGCTCACCGGTTTGCCACATGATGTAGGCCTATGGACTGAACAAGAAACCACCAAAAATTTTAACCAGTCATCGTTCTCACAACACTGAGTACCAGTCATTCGAAATGACTTCTCCATGCATTTTATGCATTGGTAAAAGCACTATGATGAAAATTGTGATATGTTTTCAGGTATCTCCTATACTAATAGAGCCACATGCTCACCGGTTTGCCACATGATGTAGGCCAATGGAGTGAACAAGAAACCACCAAAAATTTTAACCAGTCATCGTTCTCACAACACTGAGGACCAGTCATTCAAAATGACTTCTCCATGCATTTTATGCATTGGTAAAAGCACTATGATGAAAAGTGTGATATGTTTTCAGGTATCTCCTATACTAATAGAGCCACATGCTCACCGGTTTGCCACATGATGTAGGCCTATGGACTGAACAAGAAACCACCAAAAATTTTAACCAGTCATCGTTCTCACAACACTGAGGACCAGTCATTCGAAATGACTTCTCCATGCATTTTATGCATTTGTTAAAAGCACTATGATGAAAAGTGTGATATGTTTTCAGGTATCTCCTATACTAATAGAGCCACATGCTCACCGGTTTGCCACATGATGTAGGCCTATGGACTGAACAAGAAACCACCAAAAATTTTAACCAGTCATCGTTCTCACAACACTGAGGACCAGTCATTCGAAATGACTTCTCCATGCATTTTATGCATTGGTAAAAGCACTATGATGAAAAGTGTGATATGTTTTCAGGTATCTCCTATACTAATAGAGCCACATGCTCACCGGTTTGCCACATGATGTAGGCCTATGGACTGAACAAGAAACCACCAAAAATTTTAACCAGTCATCGTTCTCACAACACTGAGGACCAGTCATTCGAAATGAATTCTCCATGCATTTTATGCATTGGTAAAAGCACTATGATGAAAAGTGTGATATGTTTTCAGGTATCTCCTATACTAATAGAGCCACATGCTCACCGGTTTGCCACATGATGTAGGCCTATGGACTGAACAAGAAACCACCAAAAATTTTAACCAGTCATCGTTCTCACAACACTGAGGACCAGTCATTCGAAATGACTTCTCCATGCATTTTATGCATTGGTAAAAGCACTATGATGAAAAGTGTGATATGTTTTCAGGTATCTCCTATACTAATAGAGCCACATGCTCACCGGTTTGCCACATGATGTAGGCCTATGGACTGAACAAGAAACCACCAAAAATTTTAACCAGTCATCGTTCTCACAACACTGAGGACCAGTCATTCGAAATGACTTCTCCATGCATTTTATGCATTGGTAAAAGCACTATGATGAAAAGTGTGATATGTTTTCAGGTATCTCCTATACTAATAGAGCCACATGCTCACCGGTTTGCCACATGATGTAGGCCTATGGACTGAACAAGAAACCACCAAAAATTTTAACCAGTCATCGTTCTCACAACACTGAGGACCAGTCATTCGAAATGACTTCTCCATGCATTTTATGCATTTGTTAAAAGCACTATGATGAAAAGTGTGATATGTTTTCAGGTTTCTCCTATACTAATAGAGCCACATGCTCACCGATTTGCCACATGATGTAGGCCTATGGACTGAACAAGAAACCACCAAAAATTTTAACCAGTCATCGTTCTCACAACACTGAGGACCAGTCATTCGAAATGACTTCTCCATGCATTTTATGCATTGGTAAAAGCACTATGATGAAAAGTGTGATATGTTTTCAGGTATCTCCTATACTAATAGAGCCACATGCTCACCGGTTTGCCACATGATGTAGGCCTATGGACTGAACAAGAAACCACCAAAAATTTTAACCAGTCATCGTTCTCACAACACTGAGGACCAGTCATTCGAAATGACTTCTCCATGCATTTTATGCATTGGTAAAAGCACTATGATGAAAAGTGTGATGTTTTCAGGTATCTCCTATACTAATAGAGCCACATGCTCACCGGTTTGCCACATGATGTAGGCCTATGGACTGAACAAGAAACCACCAAAAATTTTAACCAGTCATCGTTCTCACAACACTGAGGACCAGTCATTCGAAATGACTTCTCCATGCATTTTATGCATTGGTAAAAGCACTATGATGAAAAGTGTGATATGTTTTCAGGTATCTCCTATACTAATAGAGCCACATGCTCACCGGTTTGCCACATGATGTAGGCCTATGGACTGAACAAGAAACCACCAAAAATTTTAACCAGTCATCGTTCTCACAACACTGAGGACCAGTCATTCGAAATGACTTCTCCATGCATTTTATGCATTGGTAAAAGCACTATGATGAAAAGTGTGATATGTTTTCAGGTATCTCCTATACTAATAGAGCCACATGCTCACCGGTTTGCCACATGATGTAGGCCTATGGACTGAACAAGAAACCACCAAAAATTTTAACCAGTCATCGTTCTCACAACACTGAGGACCAGTCATTCGAAATGACTCCTCCATGCATTTTATGCATTGGTAAAAGCACTATGATGAAAAGTGTGATATGTTTTCAGGTATCTCCTAAACTAATAGAGCCACATGCTCACCGGTTTGCCACATGATGTAGGCCTATGGACTGAACAAGAAACCACCAAAAATTTTAACCAGTCATCGTTCTCACAACACTGAGGACCAGTCATTCAAAATGACTTCTCCATGCATTTTATGCATTGGTAAAAGCACTATGATGAAAAGTGTGATATGTTTTCAGGTATCTCCTATACTAATAGAGCCACATGCTCACCGGTTTGCCACATGATGTAGGCCTATGGACTGAACAAGAAACCACCAAAAATTTTAACCAGTCATCGTTCTCACAACACTGAGGACCAGTCATTCGAAATGACTTCTCCATGCATTTTATGCATTGGTAAAAGCACTATGATGAAAAGTGTGATATGTTTTCAGGTATCTCCTATACTAATAGAGCCACATGCTCACCGGTTTGCCACATGATGTAGGCCTATGGACTGAACAAGAAACCACCAAAAATTTTAACCAGTCATCGTTCTCACAACACTGAGGACCAGTCATTCGAAATGACTTCTCCATGCATTTTATGCATTGGTAAAAGCACTATGATGAAAAGTGTGATATGTTTTCAGGTATCTCCTATACTAATAGAGCCACATGCTCACCGGTTTGCCACATGATGTAGGCCTATGGACTGAACAAGAAACCACCAAAAATTTTAACCAGTCATCGTTCTCACAACACTGAGGACCAGTCATTCGAAATGACTTCTCCATGCATTTTATGCATTGGTAAAAGCACTATGATGAAAAGTGTGATATGTTTTCAGGTATCTCCTATACTAATAGAGCCACATGCTCACCGGTTTGCCACATGATGTAGGCCTATGGACTGAACAAGAAACCACCAAAAATTTTATCCAGTCATCGTTCTCACAACACTGAGGACCAGTCATTCGAAATGACTTCTCCATGCATTTTATGCATTGGTAAAAGCACTATGATGAAAAGTGTGATATGTTTTCAGGTATCTCCTATACTAATAGAGCCACATGCTCACCGGTTTGCCACATGATGTAGGCCTATGGACTTAACAAGAAACCTCCAAAAATTTTAACCAGTCATCGTTCTCACAACACTGAGGACCAGTCATTCGAAATGACTTCTCCATGCATTTTATGCATTGGTAAAAGCACTATGATGAAAAGTGTGATATGTTTTCAGGTATCTCCTATACTAATAGAGCCACATGCTCACCGGTTTGCCACATGATGTAGGCCTATGGACTGAACAAGAAACCACCAAAAATTTTAAACAGTCATCGTTCTCACAACACTGAGGACCAGTCATTCGAAATGACTTCTCCATGCATTTTATGCATTGGTAAAAGCACTATGATGAAAAGTGTGATATGTTTTCAGGTATCTCCTATACTAATAGAGCCACATGCTCACCGGTTTGCCACATGATGTAGGCCTATGGACTGAACAAGAAACCACCAAAAATTTTATCCAGTCATCGTTCTCACAACACTGAGGACCAGTCATTCGAAATGACTTCTCCATGCATTTTATGCATTGGTAAAAGCACTATGATGAAAAGTGTGATATGTTTTCAGGTATCTCCTATACTAATAGAGCCACATGCTCACCGGTTTGCCACATGATGTAGGCCTATGGACTGAACAAGAAACCACCAAAAATTTTAACCAGTCATCGTTCTCACAACACTGAGGACCAGTCATTCGAAATGACTTCTCCATGCATTTTATGCATTGGTAAAAGCACTATGATGAAAAGTGTGATATGTTTTCAGGTATCTCCTATACTAGTAGAGCCACATGCTCACCGGTTTGCCACATGATGTAGGCCTATGGACTGAACAAGAAACCACCAAAAATTTTAACCAGTCATCGTTCTCACAACACTGAGGACCAGTCATTCGAAATGACTTCTCCATGCATTTTATGCATTGGTAAAAGCACTATGATGAAAAGTGTGATATGTTTTCAGGTATCTCCTATACTAATAGAGCCACATGCTCACCGGTTTGCCACATGATGTAGGCCTATGGACTGAACAAGAAACCACCAAAAATTTTAACCAGTCATCGTTCTCACAACACTGAGGACCAGTCATTCGAAATGACTTCTCCATGCATTTTATGCATTGGTAAAAGCACTATGATTGAAAAGTGTGATATGTTTTCAGGTATCTCCTATACTAATAGAGCCACATGCTCACCGGTTTGCCACATGATGTAGGCCTATGGACTGAACAAGAAACCACCAAAAATTTTAACCAGTCATCGTTCTCACAACACTGAGGACCAGTCATTCGAAATGACTTCTCCATGCATTTTATGCATTGGTAAAAGCACTATGATGAAAATTGTGATATGTTTTCAGGTATCTCCTATACTAATAGAGCCACATGCTCACCGGTTTGCCACATGATGTAGGCCTATGGACTGAACAAGAAACCACCAAAAATTTTAACCAGTCATCGTTCTCACAACACTGAGGACCAGTCATTCGAAATGACTTCTCCATGCATTTTATGCATTGGTAAAAGCACTATGATGAAAAGTGTGATATGTTTTCAGGTATCTCCTATACTAATAGAGCCACATGCTCACCGGTTTGCCACATGATGTAGGCCTATGGACTGAACAAGAAACCACCAAAAATTTTAACCAGTCATCGTTCTCACAACACTGAGGACCAGTCATTCGAAATGACTTCTCCATGCATTTTATGCATTGGTAAAAGCACTATGATGAAAAGTGTGATATGTTTTCAGGTATCTCCTATACTAATAGAGCCACATGCTCACCGGTTTGCCACATGATGTAGGCCTATGGACTGAACAAGAAACCACCAAAAATTTTAACCAGTCATCGTTCTCACAACACTGAGGACCAGTCATTCGAAATGACTTCTCCATGCATTTTATGCATTGGTAAAAGCACTATGATGAAAAGTGTGATATGTTTTCAGGTATCTCCTATACTAATAGAGCCACATGCTCACCGGTTTCCCACATGAGGTAGGCCTATGGACTGAACAAGAAACCACCAAAAATTTTAACCAGTCATCGTTCTCACAACACTGAGGACCAGTCATTCGAAATGACTTCTCCATGCATTTTATGCATTGGTAAAAGCACTATGATGAAAAGTGTGATATGTTTTCAGGTATCTCCTATACTAATAGAGCCACATGCTCACCGGTTTGCCACATGATGTAGGCCTATGGACTGAACAAGAAACCACCAAAAATTTTAACCAGTCATCGTTTTCACAACACTGAGGACCAGTCATTCGAAATGACTTCTCCATGCATTTTATGCATTTGTTAAAAGCACTATGATGAAAAGTGTGATATGTTTTCAGGTATCTCCTATACTAATAGAGCCACATGCTCACCGGTTTGCCACATGATGTAGGCCTATGGACTGAACAAGAAACCACCAAAAATTTTAACCAGTCATCGTTCTCACAACACTGAGGACCAGTCATTCGAAATGACTTCTCCATGCATTTTATGCATTGGTAAAAGCACTATGATGAAAAGTGTGATATGTTTTCAGGTATCTCCTATACTAATAGAGCCACATGCTCACCGGTTTGCCACATGATGTAGGCCTATGGACTGAACAAGAAACCACCAAAAATTTTAACCAGTCATCGTTCTCACAACACTGAGGACCAGTCATTCGAAATGACTTCTCCATGCATTTTATGCATTGGTAAAAGCACTATGATGAAAAGTGTGACATGTTTTCAGGTATCTCCTATACTAATAGAGCCACATGCTCACCGGTTTGGGACATGATGTAGGCCTATGGACTGAACAAGAAACCACAAAAATTTTAACCAGTCATCGTTCTCACAACACTGAGGACCAGTCATTCGAAATGACTTCTCCATGCATTTTATGCATTGGTAAAAGCACTATGATGAAAAGTGTGATATGTTTTCAGGTATCTCCTATACTAATAGAGCCACATGCTCACCGGTTTGCCACATGATGTAGGCCTATGGACTGAACAAGAAACCACCAAAAATTTTAACCAGTCATCGTTCTCACAACACTGAGGACCAGTCATTCGAAATGACTTCTCCATGCATTTTATGCATTGGTAAAAGCACTATGATGAAAAGTGTGATATGTTTTCAGGTATCTCCTATACTAATAGAGCCACATGCTCACCGGTTTGCCACATGATGTAGGCCTATGGACTGAACAAGAAACCACCAAAAATTTTATCCAGTCATCGTTCTCACAACACTGAGGACCAGTCATTCGAAATGACTTCTCCATGCATTTTATGCATTGGTAAAAGCACTATGATGAAAAGTGTGATATGTTTTCAGGTATCTCCTATACTAATAGAGCCACATGCTCACCGGTTTGCCACATGATGTAGGCCTATGGACTGAACAAGAAACCACCAAAAATTTTAACCAGTCATCGTTCTCACAACACTGAGGACCAGTCATTCGAAATGACTTCTCCATGCATTTTATGCATTGGTAAAAGCACTATGATGAAAAGTGTGATATGTTTTCAGGTATCTCCTATACTAATAGAGCCACATGCTCACCGGTTTGCCACATGATGTAGGCCTATGGACTGAACAAGAAACCACCAAAAATTTTAACCAGTCATCGTTCTCACAACACTGAGGACCAGTCATTCGAAATGACTTCTCCATGCATTTTATGCATTTGTTAAAAGCACTATGATGAAAAGTGTGATATGTTTTCAGGTTTCTCCTATACTAATAGAGCCACATGCTCACCGGTTTGCCACATGATGTAGGCCTATGGACTGAACAAGAAACCACCAAAAATTTTAACCAGTCATCGTTCTCACAACACTGAGGACCAGTCATTCGAAATGACTTCTCCATGCATTTTATGCATTGGTAAAAGCACTATGATGAAAAGTGTGATATGTTTTCAGGTATCTCCTATACTAATAGAGCCACATGCTCACCGGTTTGCCACATGATGTAGGCCTATGGACTGAACAAGAAACCACCAAAAATTTTAACCAGTCATCGTTCTCACAACACTGAGGACCAGTCATTCGAAATGACTTCTCCATGCATTTTATGCATTGGTAAAAGCACTATGATGAAAAGTGTGATGTTTTCAGGTATCTCCTATACTAATAGAGCCACATGCTCACCGGTTTGCCACATGATGTAGGCCTATGGACTGAACAAGAAACCACCAAAAATTTTAACCAGTCATCGTTCTCACAACACTGAGGACCAGTCATTCGAAATGACTTCTCCATGCATTTTATGCATTGGTAAAAGCACTATGATGAAAAGTGTGATATGTTTTCAGGTATCTCCTATACTAATAGAGCCACATGCTCACCGGTTTGCCACATGATGTAGGCCTATGGACTGAACAAGAAACCACCAAAAATTTTAACCAGTCATCGTTCTCACAACACTGAGGACCAGTCATTCGAAATGACTTCTCCATGCATTTTATGCATTGGTAAAAGCACTATGATGAAAAGTGTGATATGTTTTCAGGTATCTCCTATACTAATAGAGCCACATGCTCACCGGTTTGCCACATGATGTAGGCCTATGGACTGAACAAGAAACCACCAAAAATTTTAACCAGTCATCGTTCTCACAACACTGAGGACCAGTCATTCGAAATGACTCCTCCATGCATTTTATGCATTGGTAAAAGCACTATGATGAAAAGTGTGATATGTTTTCAGGTATCTCCTATACTAATAGAGCCACATGCTCACCGGTTTGCCACATGATGTAGGCCTATGGACTGAACAAGAAACCACCAAAAATTTTAACCAGTCATCGTTCTCACAACACTGAGGACCAGTCATTCAAAATGACTTCTCCATGCATTTTATGCATTGGTAAAAGCACTATGATGAAAAGTGTGATATGTTTTCAGGTATCTCCTATACTAATAGAGCCACATGCTCACCGGTTTGCCACATGATGTAGGCCTATGGACTGAACAAGAAACCACCAAAAATTTTAACCAGTCATCGTTCTCACAACACTGAGGACCAGTCATTCGAAATGACTTCTCCATGCATTTTATGCATTGGTAAAAGCACTATGATGAAAAGTGTGATATGTTTTCAGGTATCTCCTATACTAATAGAGCCACATGCTCACCGGTTTGCCACATGATGTAGGCCTATGGACTGAACAAGAAACCACCAAAAATTTTAACCAGTCATCGTTCTCACAACACTGAGGACCAGTCATTCGAAATGACTTCTCCATGCATTTTATGCATTGGTAAAAGCACTATGATGAAAAGTGTGATATGTTTTCAGGTATCTCCTATACTAATAGAGCCACATGCTCACCGGTTTGCCACATGATGTAGGCCTATGGACTGAACAAGAAACCACCAAAAATTTTAACCAGTCATCGTTCTCACAACACTGAGGACCAGTCATTCGAAATGACTTCTCCATGCATTTTATGCATTGGTAAAAGCACTATGATGAAAAGTGTGATATGTTTTCAGGTATCTCCTATACTAATAGAGCCACATGCTCACCGGTTTGCCACATGATGTAGGCCTATGGACTGAACAAGAAACCACCAAAAATTTTATCCAGTCATCGTTCTCACAACACTGAGGACCAGTCATTCGAAATGACTTCTCCATGCATTTTATGCATTGGTAAAAGCACTATGATGAAAAGTGTGATATGTTTTCAGGTATCTCCTATACTAATAGAGCCACATGCTCACCGGTTTGCCACATGATGTAGGCCTATGGACTTAACAAGAAACCTCCAAAAATTTTAACCAGTCATCGTTCTCACAACACTGAGGACCAGTCATTCGAAATGACTTCTCCATGCATTTTATGCATTGGTAAAAGCACTATGATGAAAAGTGTGATATGTTTTCAGGTATCTCCTATACTAATAGAGCCACATGCTCACCGGTTTGCCACATGATGTAGGCCTATGGACTGAACAAGAAACCACCAAAAATTTTAACCAGTCATCGTTCTCACAACACTGAGGACCAGTCATTCGAAATGACTTCTCCATGCATTTTATGCATTGGTAAAAGCACTATGATGAAAAGTGTGATATGTTTTCAGGTATCTCCTATACTAATAGAGCCACATGCTCACCGGTTTGCCACATGATGTAGGCCTATGGACTGAACAAGAAACCACCAAAAATTTTATCCAGTCATCGTTCTCACAACACTGAGGACCAGTCATTCGAAATGACTTCTCCATGCATTTTATGCATTGGTAAAAGCACTATGATGAAAAGTGTGATATGTTTTCAGGTATCTCCTATACTAATAGAGCCACATGCTCACCGGTTTGCCACATGATGTAGGCCTATGGACTGAACAAGAAACCACCAAAAATTTTAACCAGTCATCGTTCTCACAACACTGAGGACCAGTCATTCGAAATGACTTCTCCATGCATTTTATGCATTGGTAAAAGCACTATGATGAAAAGTGTGATATGTTTTCAGGTATCTCCTATACTAGTAGAGCCACATGCTCACCGGTTTGCCACATGATGTAGGCCTATGGACTGAACAATAAACCACCAAAAATTTTAACCAGTCATCGTTCTCACAACACTGAGGACCAGTCATTCGAAATGACTTCTCCATGCATTTTATGCATTGGTAAAAGCACTATGATGAAAAGTGTGATATGTTTTCAGGTATCTCCTATACTAATAGAGCCACATGCTCACCGGTTTGCCACATGATGTAGGCCTATGGACTGAACAAGAAACCACCAAAAATTTTAACCAGTCATCGTTCTCACAACACTGAGGACCAGTCATTCGAAATGACTTCTCCATGCATTTTATGCATTGGTAAAAGCACTATGATTGAAAAGTGTGATATGTTTTCAGGTATCTCCTATACTAATAGAGCCACATGCTCACCGGTTTGCCACATGATGTAGGCCTATGGACTGAACAAGAAACCACCAAAAATTTTAACCAGTCATCGTTCTCACAACACTGAGGACCAGTCATTCGAAATGACTTCTCCATGCATTTTATGCATTGGTAAAAGCACTATGATGAAAATTGTGATATGTTTTCAGGTATCTCCTATACTAATAGAGCCACATGCTCACCGGTTTGCCACATGATGTAGGCCTATGGACTGAACAAGAAACCACCAAAAATTTTAACCAGTCATCGTTCTCACAACACTGAGGACCAGTCATTCGAAATGACTTCTCCATGCATTTTATGCATTGGTAAAAGCACTATGATGAAAAGTGTGATATGTTTTCAGGTATCTCCTATACTAATAGAGCCACATGCTCACCGGTTTGCCACATGATGTAGGCCTATGGACTGAACAAGAAACCACCAAAAATTTTAACCAGTCATCGTTCTCACAACACTGAGGACCAGTCATTCGAAATGACTTCTCCATGCATTTTATGCATTGGTAAAAGCACTATGATGAAAAGTGTGATATGTTTTCAGGTATCTCCTATACTAATAGAGCCACATGCTCACCGGTTTGCCACATGATGTAGGCCTATGGACTGAACAAGAAACCACCAAAAATTTTAACCAGTCATCGTTCTCACAACACTGAGGACCAGTCATTCGAAATGACTTCTCCATGCATTTTATGCATTGGTAAAAGCACTATGATGAAAAGTGTGATATGTTTTCAGGTATCTCCTATACTAATAGAGCCACATGCTCACCGGTTTCCCACATGAGGTAGGCCTATGGACTGAACAAGAAACCACCAAAAATTTTAACCAGTCATCGTTCTCACAACACTGAGGACCAGTCATTCGAAATGACTTCTCCATGCATTTTATGCATTGGTAAAAGCACTATGATGAAAAGTGTGATATGTTTTCAGGTATCTCCTATACTAATAGAGCCACATGCTCACCGGTTTGCCACATGATGTAGGCCTATGGACTGAACAAGAAACCACCAAAAATTTTAACCAGTCATCGTTTTCACAACACTGAGGACCAGTCATTCGAAATGACTTCTCCATGCATTTTATGCATTTGTTAAAAGCACTATGATGAAAAGTGTGATATGTTTTCAGGTATCTCCTATACTAATAGAGCCACATGCTCACCGGTTTGCCACATGATGTAGGCCTATGGACTGAACAAGAAACCACCAAAAATTTTAACCAGTCATCGTTCTCACAACACTGAGGACCAGTCATTCGAAATGACTTCTCCATGCATTTTATGCATTGGTAAAAGCACTATGATGAAAAGTGTGATATGTTTTCAGGTATCTCCTATACTAATAGAGCCACATGCTCACCGGTTTGCCACATGATGTAGGCCTATGGACTGAACAAGAAACCACCAAAAATTTTAACCAGTCATCGTTCTCACAACACTGAGGACCAGTCATTCGAAATGACTTCTCCATGCATTTTATGCATTGGTAAAAGCACTATGATGAAAAGTGTGACATGTTTTCAGGTATCTCCTATACTAATAGAGCCACATGCTCACCGGTTTGGGACATGATGTAGGCCTATGGACTGAACAAGAAACCACAAAAATTTTAACCAGTCATCGTTCTCACAACACTGAGGACCAGTCATTCGAAATGACTTCTCCATGCATTTTATGCATTGGTAAAAGCACTATGATGAAAAGTGTGATATGTTTTCAGGTTAAAAAAATCACATACTCACCTCTCTTCACGCAGGCCCCCGACACTTGTGATAGTCACCTTCCTCTTTCCACCGCTGAGCGCTACTCTGCCTTCCTCGTTCTCACAACACTGAGGACCAGTCATTCGAAATGACTTCTCCATGCATTTTATGCATTGGTAAAAGCACTATGATGAAAAGTGTGATATGTTTTCAGGTATCTCCTATACTAATAGAGCCACATGCTCACCGGTTTGCCACATGATGTAGGCCTATGGACTGAACAAGAAACCACCAAAAATTTTATCCAGTCATCGTTCTCACAACACTGAGGACCAGTCATTCGAAATGACTTCTCCATGCATTTTATGCATTGGTAAAAGCACTATGATGAAAAGTGTGATATGTTTTCAGGTATCTCCTATACTAATAGAGCCACATGCTCACCGGTTTGCCACATGATGTAGGCCTATGGACTGAACAAGAAACCACCAAAAATTTTAACCAGTCATCGTTCTCACAACACTGAGGACCAGTCATTCGAAATGACTTCTCCATGCATTTTATGCATTGGTAAAATCACTATGATGAAAAGTGTGATATGTTTTCAGGTATCTCCTATACTAGTAGAGCCACATGCTCACCGGTTTGCCACATGATGTAGGCCTGTGGACTGAACAAGAAACCACCAAAAATTTTAACCAGTCATCGTTCTCACAACACTGAGGACCAGTCATTCGAAATGACTTCTCCATGCATTTTATGCATTGGTAAAAGCACTATGATGAAAAGTGTGATATGTTTTCAGGTATCTCCTATACTAATAGAGCCACATGCTCACCGGTTTGCCACATGATGTAGGCCTATGGACTGAACAAGAAACCACCAAAAATTTTAACCAGTCATCGTTCTCACAACACTGAGGACCAGTCATTCGAAATGACTTCTCCATGCATTTTATGCATTGGTAAAAGCACTATGATTGAAAAGTGTGATATGTTTTCAGGTATCTCCTATACTAATAGAGCCACATGCTCACCGGTTTGCCACATGATGTAGGCCTATGGACTGAACAAGAAACCACCAAAAATTTTAACCAGTCATCGTTCTCACAACACTGAGGACCAGTCATTCGAAATGACTTCTCCATGCATTTTATGCATTGGTAAAAGCACTATGATGAAAATTGTGATATGTTTTCAGGTATCTCCTATACTAATAGAGCCACATGCTCACCGGTTTGCCACATGATGTAGGCCTATGGACTGAACAAGAAACCACCAAAAATTTTAACCAGTCATCGTTCTCACAACACTGAGGACCAGTCATTCGAAATGACTTCTCCATGCATTTTATGCATTGGTAAAAGCACTATGATGAAAAGTGTGATATGTTTTCAGGTATCTCCTATACTAATAGAGCCACATGCTCACCGGTTTGCCACATGATGTAGGCCTATGGACTGAACAAGAAACCACCAAAAATTTTAACCAGTCATCGTTCTCACAACACTGAGGACCAGTCATTCGAAATGACTTCTCCATGCATTTTATGCATTGGTAAAAGCACTATGATGAAAAGTGTGATATGTTTTCAGGTATCTCCTATACTAATAGAGCCACATGCTCACCGGTTTGCCACATGATGTAGGCCTATGGACTGAACAAGAAACCACCAAAAATTTTAACCAGTCATCGTTCTCACAACACTGAGGACCAGTCATTCGAAATGACTTCTCCATGCATTTTATGCATTGGTAAAAGCACTATGATGAAAAGTGTGATATGTTTTCAGGTATCTCCTATACTAATAGAGCCACATGCTCACCGGTTTCCCACATGAGGTAGGCCTATGGACTGAACAAGAAACCACCAAAAATTTTAACCAGTCATCGTTCTCACAACACTGAGGACCAGTCATTCGAAATGACTTCTCCATGCATTTTATGCATTGGTAAAAGCACTATGATGAAAAGTGTGATATGTTTTCAGGTATCTCCTATACTAATAGAGCCACATGCTCACCGGTTTGCCACATGATGTAGGCCTATGGACTGAACAAGAAACCACCAAAAATTTTAACCAGTCATCGTTTTCACAACACTGAGGACCAGTCATTCGAAATGACTTCTCCATGCATTTTATGCATTTGTTAAAAGCACTATGATGAAAAGTGTGATATGTTTTCAGGTATCTCCTATACTAATAGAGCCACATGCTCACCGGTTTGCCACATGATGTAGGCCTATGGACTGAACAAGAAACCACCAAAAATTTTAACCAGTCATCGTTCTCACAACACTGAGGACCAGTCATTCGAAATGACTTCTCCATGCATTTTATGCATTGGTAAAAGCACTATGATGAAAAGTGTGATATGTTTTCAGGTATCTCCTATACTAATAGAGCCACATGCTCACCGGTTTGCCACATGATGTAGGCCTATGGACTGAACAAGAAACCACCAAAAATTTTAACCAGTCATCGTTCTCACAACACTGAGGACCAGTCATTCGAAATGACTTCTCCATGCATTTTATGCATTGGTAAAAGCACTATGATGAAAAGTGTGACATGTTTTCAGGTATCTCCTATACTAATAGAGCCACATGCTCACCGGTTTGGGACATGATGTAGGCCTATGGACTGAACAAGAAACCACAAAAATTTTAACCAGTCATCGTTCTCACAAAACTGAGGACCAGTCATTCGAAATGACTTCTCCATGCATTTTATGCATTGGTAAAAGCACTATGATGAAAAGTGTGATATGTTTTCAGGTATCTCCTATACTAATAGAGCCACATGCTCACCGGTTTGCCACATGATGTAGGCCTATGGACTGAACAAGAAACCACCAAAAATTTTAACCAGTCATCGTTCTCACAACACTGAGGACCAGTCATTCGAAATGACTTCTCCATGCATTTTATGCATTGGTAAAAGCACTATGATGAAAAGTGTGATATGTTTTCAGGTATCTCCTATACTAATAGAGCCACATGCTCACCGGTTTGCCACATGATGTAGGCCTATGGACTGAACAAGAAACCACCAAAAATTTTAACCAGTCATCGTTCTCACAACACTGAGGACCAGTCATTCGAAATGACTTCTCCATGCATTTTATGCATTGGTAAAAGCACTATGATGAAAAGTGTGATATGTTTTCAGGTATCTCCTATACTAATAAAGCCACATGCTCACGGGTTTGCCACATGATGTAGGCCTATGGACTGAACAAGAAACCACCAAAAATTTTAACCAGTCATCGTTCTCACAACACTGAGGACCAGTCATTCGAAATGACTTCTCCATGCATTTTATGCATTGGTAAAAGCACTATGATGAAAAGTGTGATATGTTTTCAGGTATCTCCTATACTAATAGAGCCACATGCTCACCGGTTTGCCACATGATGTAGGCCTATGGACTGAACAAGAAACCACCAAAAATTTTAACCAGTCATCATTCTCACAACACTGAGGACCAGTCATTCGAAATGACTTCTCCATGCATTTTATGCATTGGTAAAAGCACTATGATGAAAAGTGTGATATGTTTTCAGGTATCTCCTATACTAATAGAGCCACATGCTCACCGGTTTGCCACATGATGTAGGCCTATGGACTGAACAAGAAACCACCAAAAATTTTAACCAGTCATCGTTCTCACAACACTGAGGACCAGTCATTCGAAATGACTTCTCCATGCATTTTATGCATTGGTAAAAGCACTATGATGAAAAGTGTGATATGTTTTCAGGTATCTCCTATACTAATAGAGCCACATGCTCACCGGTTTGCCACATGATGTAGGCCTATGGACTGAACAAGAAACCACCAAAAATTTTAACCAGTCATCGTTCTCACAACACTGAGGACCAGTCATTCGAAATGACTTCTCCATGCATTTTATGCATTGGTAAAAGCACTATGATGAAAAGTGTGATGTTTTCAGGTATCTCCTATACTAATAGAGCCACATGCTCACCGGTTTGCCACATGATGTAGGCCTATGGACTGAACAAGAAACCACCAAAAATTTTAACCAGTCATCGTTCTCACAACACTGAGGACCAGTCATTCGAAATGACTTCTCCATGCATTTTATGCATTGGTAAAAGCACTATGATGAAAAGTGTGATATGTTTTCAGGTATCTCCTATACTAATAGAGCCACATGCTCACCGGTTTGCCACATGATGTAGGCCTATGGACTGAACAAGAAACCACCAAAAATTTTAACCAGTCATCGTTCTCACAACACTGAGGACCAGTCATTCGAAATGACTTCTCCATGCATTTTATGCATTGGTAAAAGCACTATGATGAAAAGTGTGATATGTTTTCAGGTATCTCCTAAACTAATAGAGCCATATGCTCACCGGTTTGCCACATGATGTAGGCCTATGGACTGAACAAGAAACCACCAAAAATTTTATCCAGTCATCGTTCTCACAACACTGAGGACCAGTCATTCGAAATGACTTCTCCATGCATTTTATGCATTGGTAAAAGCACTATGATGAAAAGTGTGATATGTTTTCAGGTATCTCCTATACTAATAGAGCCACATGCTCACCGGTTTGCCACATGATGTAGGCCTATGGACTGAACAAGAAACCACCAAAAATTTTAACCAGTCATCGTTCTCACAACACTGAGGACCAGTCATTCGAAATGACTTCTCCATGCATTTTATGCATTGGTAAAAGCACTATGATGAAAAGTGTGATATGTTTTCAGGTATCTCCTATACTAATAGAGCCACATGCTCACCGGTTTGCCACATGATGTAGGCCTATGGACTGAACAAGAAACCACCAAAAATTTTAACCAGTCATCGTTCTCACAACACTGAGGACCAGTCATTCGAAATGACTTCTCCATGCATTTTATGCATTGGTAAAAGCACTATGATGAAAAGTGTGATATGTTTTCAGGTATCTCCTATACTAATAGAGCCACATGCTCACCGGTTTCCCACATGAGGTAGGCCTATGGACTGAACAAGAAACCACCAAAAATTTTAACCAGTCATCGTTCTCACAACACTGAGGACCAGTCATTCGAAATGACTTCTCCATGCATTTTATGCATTGGTAAAAGCACTATGATGAAAAGTGTGATATGTTTTCAGGTATCTCCTATACTAATAGAGCCACATGCTCACCGGTTTGCCACATGATGTAGGCCTATGGACTGAACAAGAAACCACCAAAAATTTTAACCAGTCATCGTTTTCACAACACTGAGGACCAGTCATTCGAAATGACTTCTCCATGCATTTTATGCATTTGTTAAAAGCACTATGATGAAAAGTGTGATATGTTTTCAGGTATCTCCTATACTAATAGAGCCACATGCTCACCGGTTTGCCACATGATGTAGGCCTATGGACTGAACAAGAAACCACCAAAAATTTTAACCAGTCATCGTTCTCACAACACTGAGGACCAGTCATTCGAAATGACTTCTCCATGCATTTTATGCATTGGTAAAAGCACTATGATGAAAAGTGTGATATGTTTTCAGGTATCTCCTATACTAATAGAGCCACATGCTCACCGGTTTGCCACATGATGTAGGCCTATGGACTGAACAAGAAACCACCAAAAATTTTAACCAGTCATCGTTCTCACAACACTGAGGACCAGTCATTCGAAATGACTTCTCCATGCATTTTATGCATTGGTAAAAGCACTATGATGAAAAGTGTGACATGTTTTCAGGTATCTCCTATACTAATAGAGCCACATGCTCACCGGTTTGGGACATGATGTAGGCCTATGGACTGAACAAGAAACCACAAAAATTTTAACCAGTCATCGTTCTCACAACACTGAGGACCAGTCATTCGAAATGACTTCTCCATGCATTTTATGCATTGGTAAAAGCACTATGATGAAAAGTGTGATATGTTTTCAGGTATCTCCTATACTAATAGAGCCACATGCTCACCGGTTTGCCACATGATGTAGGCCTATGGACTGAACAAGAAACCACCAAAAATTTTAACCAGTCATCGTTCTCACAACACTGAGGACCAGTCATTCGAAATGACTTCTCCATGCATTTTATGCATTGGTAAAAGCACTATGATGAAAAGTGTGATATGTTTTCAGGTATCTCCTATACTAATAGAGCCACATGCTCACCGGTTTGCCACATGATGTAGGCCTATGGACTGAACAAGAAACCACCAAAAATTTTAACCAGTCATCGTTCTCACAACACTGAGGACCAGTCATTCGAAATGACTTCTCCATGCATTTTATGCATTGGTAAAAGCACTATGATGAAAAGTGTGATATGTTTTCAGGTATCTCCTATACTAATAAAGCCACATGCTCACGGGTTTGCCACATGATGTAGGCCTATGGACTGAACAAGAAACCACCAAAAATTTTAACCAGTCATCGTTCTCACAACACTGAGGACCAGTCATTCGAAATGACTTCTCCATGCATTTTATGCATTGGTAAAAGCACTATGATGAAAAGTGTGATATGTTTTCAGGTATCTCCTATACTAATAGAGCCACATGCTCACCGGTTTGCCACATGATGTAGGCCTATGGACTGAACAAGAAACCACCAAAAATTTTAACCAGTCATCATTCTCACAACACTGAGGACCAGTCATTCGAAATGACTTCTCCATGCATTTTATGCATTGGTAAAAGCACTATGATGAAAAGTGTGATATGTTTTCAGGTATCTCCTATACTAATAGAGCCACATGCTCACCGGTTTGCCACATGATGTAGGCCTATGGACTGAACAAGAAACCACCAAAAATTTTAACCAGTCATCGTTCTCACAACACTGAGGACCAGTCATTCGAAATGACTTCTCCATGCATTTTATGCATTGGTAAAAGCACTATGATGAAAAGTGTGATATGTTTTCAGGTATCTCCTATACTAATAGAGCCACATGCTCACCGGTTTGCCACATGATGTAGGCCTATGGACTGAACAAGAAACCACCAAAAATTTTAACCAGTCATCGTTCTCACAACACTGAGGACCAGTCATTCGAAATGACTTCTCCATGCATTTTATGCATTGGTAAAAGCACTATGATGAAAAGTGTGATGTTTTCAGGTATCTCCTATACTAATAGAGCCACATGCTCACCGGTTTGCCACATGATGTAGGCCTATGGACTGAACAAGAAACCACCAAAAATTTTAACCAGTCATCGTTCTCACAACACTGAGGACCAGTCATTCGAAATGACTTCTCCATGCATTTTATGCATTGGTAAAAGCACTATGATGAAAAGTGTGATGTTTTCAGGTATCTCCTATACTAATAGAGCCACATGCTCACCGGTTTGCCACATGATGTAGGCCTATGGACTGAACAAGAAACCACCAAAAATTTTAACCAGTCATCGTTCTCACAACACTGAGGACCAGTCATTCGAAATGACTTCTCCATGCATTTTATGCATTGGTAAAAGCACTATGATGAAAAGTGTGATATGTTTTCAGGTATCTCCTAAACTAATAGAGCCATATGCTCACCGGTTTGCCACATGATGTAGGCCTATGGACTGAACAAGAAACCACCAAAAATTTTATCCAGTCATCGTTCTCACAACACTGAGGACCAGTCATTCGAAATGACTTCTCCATGCATTTTATGCATTGGTAAAAGCACTATGATGAAAAGTGTGATATGTTTTCAGGTATCTCCTATACTAATAGAGCCACATGCTCACCGGTTTGCCACATGATGTAGGCCTATGGACTGAACAAGAAACCACCAAAAATTTTAACCAGTCATCGTTCTCACAACACTGAGGACCAGTCATTCGAAATGACTTCTCCATGCATTTTATGCATTGGTAAAAGCACTATGATGAAAAGTGTGATATGTTTTCAGGTATCTCCTATACTAATAGAGCCACATGCTCACCGGTTTGCCACATGATGTAGGCCTATGGACTGAACAAGAAACCACCAAAAATTTTAACCAGTCATCGTTCTCACAACACTGAGGACCAGTCATTCGAAATGACTTCTCCATGCATTTTATGCATTGGTAAAAGCACTATGATGAAAAGTGTGATATGTTTTCAGGTATCTCCTATACTAATAGAGCCACATGCTCACCGGTTTGCCACATGATGTAGGCCTATGGACTGAACAAGAAACCACCAAAAATTTTAACCAGTCATCGTTCTCACAACACTGAGGACCAGTCATTCGAAATGACTTCTCCATGCATTTTATGCATTGGTAAAAGCACTATGATTGAAAAGTGTGATATGTTTTCAGGTATCTCCTATACTAATAGAGCCACATGCTCACCGGTTTGCCACATGATGTAGGCCTATGGACTGAACAAGAAACCACCAAAAATTTTAACCAGTCATCGTTCTCACAACACTGAGGACCAGTCATTCGAAATGACTTCTCCATGCATTTTATGCATTGGTAAAAGCACTATGATGAAAAGTGTGATATGTTTTCAGGTATCTCCTATACTAATAGAGCCACATGCTCACCGGTTTGCCACATGATGTAGGCCTATGGACTGAGCAAGAAACCACGAAAAATTTTAACCAGTCATCGTTCTCACAACACTGAGGACCAGTCATTCGAAATGACTTCTCCATGCATTTTATGCATTGGTAAAAGCACTATGATGAAAAGTGTGATATGTTTTCAGGTATCTCCTATACTAATAGAGCCACATGCTCACCGGTTTGCCACATGATGTAGGCCTATGGACTGAACAAGAAACCACCAAAAATTTTAACCAGTCATCGTTCTCACAACACTGAGGACCAGTCATTCAAAATGACTTCTCCATGCATTTTATGCATTGGTAAAAGCACTATGATGAAAAGTGTGATATGTTTTCAGGTATCTCCTATACTAATAGAGCCACATGCTCACCGGTTTGCCACATGATGTAGGCCTATGGACTGAACAAGAAACCACCAAAAATTTTAACCAGTCATCGTTCTCACAACACTGAGGACCAGTCATTCGAAATGACTTCTCCATGCATTTTATGCATTGGTAAAAGCACTATGATGAAAAGTGTGATATGTTTTCAGGTATCTCCTATACTAATAGAGCCACATGCTCACCGGTTTGCCACATGATGTAGGCCTATGGACTGAACAAGAAACCACCAAAAATTTTAACCAGTCATCGTTCTCACAACACTGAGGACCAGTCATTCGAAATGACTTCTCCATGCATTTTATGCATTGGTGAAAGCACTATGATGAAAAGTGTGATATGTTTTCAGGTATCTCCTATACTAATAGAGCCACATGCTCACCGGTTTGCCACATGATGTAGGCCTATGGACTGAACAAGAAACCACCAAAAATTTTAACCAGTCATCGTTCTCACAACACTGAGGACCAGTCATTCGAAATGACTTCTCCATGCATTTTATGCATTGGTAAAAGCACTATGATGAAAAGTGTGATATGTTTTCAGGTATCTCCTATACTAATAGAGCCACATGCTCACCGGTTTGCCACATGATGTAGGCCTATGGACTGAACAAGAAACCACCAAAAATTTTAACCAGTCATCGTTCTCACAACACTGAGGACCAGTCATTCGAAATGACTTCTTCATGCATTTTATGCATTGGTAAAAGCACTATGATGAAAAGTGTGATATGTTTTCAGGTATCTCCTATACTAATAGAGCCACATGCTCACCGGTTTGCCACATGATGTAGGCCTATGGACTGAACAAGAAACCACCAAAAATTTTAACCAGTCATCGTTCTCACAACACTGAGGACCAGTCATTCGAAATGACTTCTCCATGCATTTTATGCATTGGTAAAAGCACTATGATTGAAAAGTGTGATATGTTTTCAGGTATCTCCTATACTAATAGAGCCACATGCTCACCGGTTTGCCACATGATGTAGGCCTATGGACTGAACAAGAAACCACCAAAAATTTTAACCAGTCATCGTTCTCACAACACTGAGGACCAGTCATTCGAAATGACTTCTCCATGCATTTTATGCATTGGTAAAAGCACTATGATGAAAATTGTGATATGTTTTCAGGTATCTCCTATACTAATAGAGCCACATGCTCACCGGTTTGCCACATGATGTAGGCCTATGGACTGAGCAAGAAACCACCAAAAATTTTAACCAGTCATCGTTCTCACAACACTGAGGACCAGTCATTCGAAATGACTTCTCCATGCATTTTATGCATTGGTAAAAGCACTATGATGAAAAGTGTGATATGTTTTCAGGTATCTCCTATACTAATAGAGCCACATGCTCACCGGTTTGCCACATGATGTAGGCCTATGGACTGAACAAGAAACCACCAAAAATTTTAACCAGTCATCGTTCTCACAACACTGAGGACCAGTCATTCGAAATGACTTCTCCATGCATTTTATGCATTGGTAAAAGCACTATGATGAAAAGTGTGATATGTTTTCAGGTATCTCCTATACTAATAGAGCCACATGCTCACCGGTTTGCCACATGATGTAGGCCTATGGACTGAACAAGAAACCACCAAAAATTTTAACCAGTCATCGTTCTCACAACACTGAGGACCAGTCATTCGAAATGACTTCTCCATGCATTTTATGCATTGGTAAAAGCACTATGATGAAAAGTGTGATATGTTTTCAGGTATCTCCTATACTAATAGAGCCACATGCTCACCGGTTTGCCACATGATGTAGGCCTATGGACTGAACAAGAAACCACCAAAAATTTTAACCAGTCATCGTTCTCACAACACTGAGGACCAGTCATTCGAAATGACTTCTCCATGCATTTTATGCATTGGTAAAAGCACTATGATGAAAAGTGTGATATGTTTTCAGGTATCTCCTATACTAATAGAGCCACATGCTCACCGGTTTGCCACATGATGTAGGCCTATGGACTGAACAAGAAACCACCAACAATTTTAACCAGTCATTGTTCTCACAACACTGAGGACCAGTCATTCGAAATGACTTTTCCATGCATTTTATGCATTGGTAAAAGCACTATGATGAAAAGTGTGATATGTTTTCAGGTATCTCCTATACTAATAGAGCCACATGCTCACCGGTTTGCCACATGATGTAGGCCTATGGACTGAACAAGAAACCACCAAAAATTTTAACCAGTCATCGTTCTCACAACACTGAGGACCAGTCATTCAATATGACTTCTCCATGCATTTTATGCATTGGTAAAAGCACTATGATGAAAAGTGTGATATGTTTTCAGGTATCTCCTATACTAATAGAGCCACATGCTCACCGGTTTGCCACATGATGTAGGCCTATGGACTGAACAAGAAACCACCAAAAATTTTAACCAGTCATCGTTCTCACAACACTGAGGACCAGTCATTCGAAATGACTTCTCCATGCATTTTATGCATTGGTAAAAGCACTATGATTGAAAAGTGTGATATGTTTTCAGGTATCTCCTATACTAATAGAGCCACATGCTCACCGGTTTGCCACATGATGTAGGCCTATGGACTGAACAAGAAACCACCAAAAATTTTAACCAGTCATCGTTCTCACAACACTGAGGACCAGTCATTCGAAATGACTTCTCCATGCATTTTATGCATTGGTAAAAGCACTATGATGAAAAGTGTGATATGTTTTCAGGTATCTCCTATACTAATAGAGCCACATGCTCACCGGTTTGCCACATGATGTAGGCCTATGGACTGAACAAGAAACCACCAAAAATTTTAACCAGTCATCGTTCTCACAACACTGAGGACCAGTCATTCGAAATGACTTCTCCATGCATTTTATGCATTGGTAAAAGCACTATGATGAAAAGTGTGATATGTTTTCAGGTATCTCCTATACTAATAGAGCCACATGCTCACCGGTTTGCCACATGATGTAGGCCTATGGACTGAACAAGAAACCACCAAAAATTTTAACCAGTCATCGTTCTCACAACACTGAGGACCAGTCATTCGAAATGACTTCTCCATGCATTTTATGCATTGGTAAAAGCACTATGATGAAAAGTGTGATATGTTTTCAGGTATCTCCTATACTAATAGAGCCACATGCTCACCGGTTTGCCACATGATGTAGGCCTATGGACTGAACAAGAAACCACCAAAAATTTTAACCAGTCATCGTTCTCACAACACTGAGGACCAGTCATTCGAAATGACTTCTCCATGCATTTTATGCATTGGTAAAAGCACTATGATGAAAAGTGTGATATGTTTTCAGGTATCTCCTATACTAATAGAGCCACATGCTCACCGGTTTGCCACATGATGTAGGCCTATGGACTGAACAAGAAACCACCAAAAATTTTAACCAGTCATCGTTCTCACAACACTGAGGACCAGTCATTCGAAATGACTTCTCCATGCATTTTATGCATTGGTAAAAGCACTATGATGAAAAGTGTGATATGTTTTCAGGTATCTCCTATACTAATAGAGCCACATGCTCACCGGTTTGCCACATGATGTAGGCCTATGGACTGAACAAGAAACCACCAAAAATTTTAACCAGTCATCGTTCTCACAACACTGAGGACCAGTCATTCGAAATGACTTCTCCATGCATTTTATGCATTGGTAAAAGCACTATGATGAAAAGTGTGATATGTTTTCAGGTATCTCCTATACTAATAAAGCCACATGCTCACCGGTTTGCCACATGATGTAGGCCTATGGACTGAACAAGAAACCACCAAAAATTTTAACCAGTCATCGTTCTCACAACACTGAGGACCAGTCATTCGAAATGACTTCTCCATGCATTTTATGCATTGGTAAAAGCACTATGATGAAAAGTGTGATATGTTTTCAGGTATCTCCTATACTAATAGAGCCACATGCTCACCGGTTTGCCACATGATGTAGGCCTATGGACTGAACAAGAAACCACCAAAAATTTTAACCAGTCATCGTTCTCACAACACTGAGGACCAGTCATTCGAAATGACTTCTCCATGCATTTTATGCATTGGTAAAAGCACTATGATGAAAAGTGTGATATGTTTTCAGGTATCTCCTATACTAATAGAGCCACATGCTCACCGGTTTGCCACATGATGTAGGCCTATGGACTGAACAAGAAACCACCAAAAATTTTAACCAGTCATCGTTCTCACAACACTGAGGACCAGTCATTCGAAATGACTTCTCCATGCATTTTATGCATTGGTAAAAGCACTATGATGAAAAGTGTGATATGTTTTCAGGTATCTCCTATACTAATAGAGCCACATGCTCACCGGTTTGCCACATGATGTAGGCCTATGGACTGAACAAGAAACCACCAAAAATTTTATCCAGTCATCGTTCTCACAACACTGAGGACCAGTCATTCGAAATGACTTCTCCATGCATTTTATGCATTGGTAAAAGCACTATGATGAAAAGTGTGATATGTTTTCAGGTATCTCCTATACTAATAGAGCCACATGCTCACCGGTTTGCCACATGATGTAGGCCTATGGACTGAACAAGAAACCACCAAAAATTTTAACCAGTCATCGTTCTCACAACACTGAGGACCAGTCATTCGAAATGACTTCTCCATGCATTTTATGCATTTGTTAAAAGCACTATGATGAAAAGTGTGATATGTTTTCAGGTATCTCCTATACTAATAGAGCCACATGCTCACCGGTTTGCCACATGATGTAGGCCTATGGACTGAACAAGAAACCACCAAAAATTTTAACCAGTCATCGTTCTCACAACACTGAGGACCAGTCATTCGAAATGACTTCTCCATGCATTTTATGCATTGGTAAAAGCACTATAATAGTAACATAGTAACATAGTAACATAGTTAGTAAGGCCGAAAAAAGACATTTGTCCATCCAGTTCAGCCTATATTCCATCATAATAAATACCCAGATCTACGTCCTTCTACAGAACCTAATAATTGTATGATACAATATTGTTCTGCTCCAGGAAGACATCCAGGCCTCTCTTGAACCCCTCGACTGAGTTCGCCATCACCACCTCCTCAGGCAAGCAATTCCAGATTCTCACTGCCCTAACAGTAAAGAATCCTCTTCTATGTTGGTGGAAAAACCTTCTCTCCTCCAGACGCAAAGAATGCCCCCTTGTGCCCGTCACCTTCCTTGGTATAAACAGATCCTCAGCGAGATATTTGTATTGTCCCCTTATATACTTATACATGGTTATTAGATCGCCCCTCAGTCGTCTTTTTTCTAGACTAAATAATCCTAATTTCGCTAATCTATCTGGGTATTGTAGTTCTCCCATCCCCTTTATTAATTTTGTTGCCCTCCTTTGTACTCTCTCTAGTTCCATTATATCCTTCCTGAGCACCGGTGCCCAAAACTGGACACAGTACTCCATGTGCGGTCTAACTAGGGATTTGTACAGAGGCAGTATAATGCTCTCATCATGTGTATCCAGACCTCTTTTAATGCACCCCATGATCCTGTTTGCCTTGGCAGCTGCTGCCTGGCACTGGCTGCTCCAGGTAAGTTTATCATTAACTAGGATCCCCAAGTCCTTCTCCCTGTCAGATTTACCCAGTGGTTTCCCGTTCAGTGTGTAATGGTGATATTGATTCCCTCTTCCCATGTGTATAACCTTACATTTATCATTGTTAAACCTCATCTGCCACCTTTCAGCCCAAGTTTCCAACTTATCCAGATCCATCTGTAGCAGAATACTATCTTCTCTTGTATTAACTGCTTTACATAGTTTTGTATCATCTGCAAATATCGATATTTTACTGTGTAAACCTTCTACCAGATCATTAATGAATATGTTGAAGAGAACAGGTCCCAATACTGACCCCTGCGGTACCCCACTGGTCACAGCGACCCAGTTAGAGACTATACCATTTATAACCACCCTCTGCTTTCTATCACTAAGCCAGTTACTAACCCATTTACACACATTTTCCCCCAGACCAAGCATTCTCATTTTGTGTACCAACCTCTTGTGCGGCACGGTATCAAACGCTTTGGAAAAATCGAGATATACCACGTCCAATGACTCACCGTGGTCCAGTCTATAGCTTACCTCTTCATAAAAACTGATTAGATTGGTTTGACAGGAGCGATTTCTCATAAACCCATGCTGATATGGAGTTAAACAGTTATTCTCATTGAGATAATCCAGAATAACATCCCTCAGAAACCCTTCAAATATTTTACCAACAATAGAGGTTAGACTTACTGGCCTATAATTTCCAGGTTCACTTTTAGAGCCCTTTTTGAATATTGGCACCACATTTGCTATGCGCCAGTCCTGCGGAACAGACCCTGTCGCTATAGAGTCACTAAAAATAAGAAATAATGGTTTATCTATTACATTACTTAGTTCTCTTAGTACTCGTGGGTGTATGCCATCCGGACCCGGAGATTTATCTATTTTAATCTTATTTAGCCGGTTTCGCACCTCTTCTTGGGTTAGATTGGTGACCCTTAATATAGGGTTTTCATTGTTTCTTGGGATTTCACCTAGCATTTCATTTTCCACCGTGAATACCGTGGAGAAGAAGGTGTTTAATATGTTAGCTTTTTCCTCGTCATCTACAACCATTCTTTCCTCACTATTTTTTAAGGGGCCTACATTTTCAGTTTTTATTCTTTTACTATTGATATAGTTGAAGAACAGTTTGGGATTAGTTTTACTCTCCTTAGCAATGTGCTTCTCTGTTTCCTTTTTGGCAGCTTTAATTAGTTTTTTAGATAAAGTATTTTTCTCCCTATAGTTTTTTAGAGCTTCAATGGTGCCATCCTGCTTTAGTAGTGCAAATGCTTTCTTTTTACTGTTAATTGCCTGTCTTACTTCTTTGTTTAGCCACATTGGGTTTTTCCTATTTCTAGTCCTTTTATTCCCACAAGGTATAAACCGCTTACACTGCCTATTTAGGATGTTCTTAAACATTTCCCATTTATTATCTGTATTCTCATTTCTGAGGATATTGTCCCAGTCTACCAGATTAAGGGCATCTCTAAGCTGGTCAAACTTTGCCTTCCTAAAGTTCAGTGTTTTTGTGACTCCCTGACAAGTCCCCCTAGTGAAAGACAGGTGAAACTGCACAATATTGTGGTCGCTATTTCCTAAATGCCCAACCACCTGCAGATTTGTTATTCTGTCAGGTCTATTAGATAGTATTAGGTCTAAAAGTGCTGCTCCTCTGGTTGGATTCTGCACCAATTGTGAAAGATAATTTTTCTTGGTTATTAGCAGAAACCTGTTGCCTTTATGGGTTTCACAGGTTTCTGTTTCCCAGTTAATATCCGGGTAGTTAAAGTCCCCCATAACCAGGACCTCATTATGGGTTGCAGCTTCATCTATCTGCTTTAGAAGTAGACTTTCCATGCTTTCTGTTATATTTGGGGGTTTGTAACAGACCCCAATGAGAATTTTGTTACCATTTTTCCCTCCATGAATTTCAACCCATATGGACTCGACATCCTCATTCCCTTCGCTAATATCCTCCCTTAAAGTGGACTTTAGACAAGACTTTACATAGAGACAAACCCCTCCTCCTCTCCGATTTTTACGATCCTTTCTAAACAGACTGTAACCCTGTAAGTTAACTGCCCAGTCATAGCTTTCATCTAACCATGTCTCGGTTATTCCCACTATGTCAAAGTTACCTGTAGATATTTCTGCTTCTAGTTCTTCCATCTTGTTTGTCAGGCTTCTGGCGTTTGCGAGCATGCAGTTTAGAGGATTTTGTTTTGTTCCAATCTCCTCACTGTGGATTGTTTTAGAAATGTTCTTACCTCCCTTCTGAGTATGTTTTCCTGGGTCGTCTTTGTTCGAGTCTAATGTTTTTCTTCCCATCCCCTCTTCTTCTAGTTTAACGCCCTCCTGATGAGTGTAGCGAGTCTTCTGGCGAATGTGTGATATGTTTTCAGGTATCTCCTATACTAATAGAGCCACATGCTCACCGGTTTGCCACATGATGTAGGCCTATGGACTGAACAAGAAACCACCAAAAATTTTAACCAGTCATCGTTCTCACAACACTGAGGACCAGTCATTCAAAATGACTTCTCCATGCATTTTATGCATTGGTAAAAGCACTATGATGAAAAGTGTGACATGTTTTCAGGTATCTCCTATACTAATAGAGCCACATGCTCACCGGTTTGCCACATGATGTAGGCCTATGGACTGAACAAGAAACCACCAAAAATTTTAACCAGTCATCGTTCTCACAACACTGAGGACCAGTCATTCGAAATGACTTCTCCATGCATTTTATGCATTGGTAAAAGCACTATGATGAAAAGTGTGATATGTTTTCAGGTATCTCCTATACTAATAGAGCCACATGCTCACCGGTTTGCCACATGATGTAGGCCTATGGACTGAACAAGAAACCACCAAAAATTTTAACCAGTCATCGTTCTCACAACACTGAGGACCAGTCATTCGAATTGACTTCTCCATGCATTTTATGCATTGGTAAAAGCACTATGATGAAAAGTGTTATATGTTTTCAGGTATCTCCTATACTAATAGAGCCACATGATCACCGGTTTGCCACATGATGTAGGCCTATGGACTGAACAAGAAACCACCAAAAATTTTAACCAGTCATCGTTCTCACAACACTGAGGACCAGTCATTCGAAATGACTTCTCCATGCATTTTATGCATTGGTAAAAGCACTATGATGAAAAGTGTGATATGTTTTCAGGTATCTCCTATAATAATAATAATAATAATAATAATAATAATTTTTATTTATATAGCGCCAACATATTCCGCAGCGCTTTACAAATTATAGAGGGGACTTGTACATACAATAGACATTACAGCATAACAGAAATACAGTTCAAAACAGATACCAAGAGGAGTGAGGGCCCTGCTCGTAAGCTTACAAACTATGAGGAAAAGGGGAGACACGAGAGGTGGATGGTAACAATTGCTATAGTTATTCGGACCAGCCATAGTGTAAGGCTTGGGTGTTCATGTAAAGCTGCATGAACCAGTTAATTAATTTTTTTTTTTTTTAATATAGGCCACACAGGGATCGTTAGGTTAATGCATTGAGGCGGTAGGCCAGTCTGAACAAATGAGTTTTTAGGGCACGCTTAAAACTGTGGGGATTGGGGATTAATCGTATTATCCTAGGTAGTGCATTCCAAAGAATCGGCGCAGCACGTGTAAAGTCTTGGAGACGGGAGTGGGAGGTTCTGATTATTGAGGATGCTAACCTGAGGTCATCAGCGGAGCGGAGGGCACGGGTAGGGTGGTAGACTGAGACCAGAGAGGAGATGTAGGGTGGTGCTGAGCCATGGAGTGCTTTGTGGATGAGGGTAGTAGTTTTGTACTGGATTCTTGAGTGGATGGGTAACCAGTGTAATGACTGGCACAAGGTAGAGGCATCGGTGTAACGGTTGGTGAGGAATATGATCCTGGCAGCAGCATTCAGGACAGATTGGAGCGGGGAGAGTTTGGTAAGAGGGAGGCCGATTAGTAGAGAGTTACAATAGTCCAGACGAGAATGAATAAGTGAAACAGTAAGAGTTTTTGCAGAGTCGAAAGTAAGAAAAGGGCGAATTCTAGAAATGTTTTTGAGATGCAGGTAAGAAGAGCGAGCCAGTGATCGGATGTGGGGGGTGAATGAAAGGTCAGAATCAAGGATGACCCCAAGGCAGCGGGCATGTTGCTTTGGAGTAATGGTGGAACCGCAAACGGAGATGGCAATGTCAGGCAAAGGTAGGTTAGTAGAGGGAGAAAACACGAGGAGTTCAGTTTTTGACAGGTTTAGTTTCAGATAGAGGGAGGACATGATGCTAGAGACAGCGGTAAGACAATCACTGGTGTTTTCTAATAAGGCAGGCGTGAGATCAGGAGAAGAAGTGTATAGTTGGGTGTCGTCAGCATAGAGATGGTACTGGAAGCCAAATCTACTGATTGTTTGTCCAATAGGGGCAGTATACAAAGAGAAGAGGAGGGGGCCTAGGACTGATCCTTGAGGAACCCCAACAGTAAGGGGAAGGTGAGAGGAGGAGGAACCAGCGAAACATACAGTGAAGGATCGGTCAGAGAGATAGGAGGAGAACCAGGAGAGAACGGTGTCCTTGAGGCCGATGGAGCGGAGCATAGTGAGGAGGAGCTGATGATCCACAGTATCAAATGCTGCAGAGAGATCCAAGAGAATTAGCATGGAGTAGTGACCATTAGATTTAGCTGTTAGTATGTCATTAGAGACTTTAGTGAGGGCAGTTTCAGTAGAGTGTAAAGAGCGGAAACCAGATTGAAGAGGGTCGAGAAGAGAGTTATCTGAGAGATAGCGGGTAAGACGGGAGTGGACCAGGCGTTCGAGGAGTTTAGAGATGAAGGGAAGATTAGAGACAGGTCTATAATTAGCGGCACAGTTTTGGTCGAGGGATGGTTTTTTAAGTAATGGATGTATGATGGCATGCTTAAATGAGGAGGGAAAAATACCGGAAGTGAGGGAAAGGTTGAATATTTTTGTTAGGTGAGAGGTGACAGCCGGGGAAAGGGACTGGAGGAAATGTGACGGAATGGGGTCACTGGTGCAAGTGGTCGGGCGAGAAGATGCAAGGAGCCTGCTTACTTCTTCTTCTGTAACTGGTTCAAAGTCAGAGAGTGAACTAGATGCAGTGGGGGAGGGAGGACAGTGCATGGTATGAAGAGATTGGGAGATGATTTCCTGTCGAATATGGTCAATTTTTTCTTTGAAGTAATTGGCCAGATTGTCAGCACGGAGATCCGTGGTTGGGGCCTGCGCTCTTGGGTTGAGTAGGGACTTGAACATGTCAAAGAGACGTTTAGGGTTATACTAATAGAGCCACATGCTCACTGGTTTGCCACATGATGTAGGCCTATGGACTGAACAAGAAACCACCAAAAATTTTAACCAGTCATCGTTCTCACAACACTGAGGACCAGTCATTCGAAATGACTTCTCCATGCATTTTATGCATTGGTAAAAGCACTATGATGAAAAGTGTGATATGTTTTCAGGTATCTCCTATACTAATAGAGCCACATGCTCACCGGTTTGCCACATGATGTAGGCCTATGGACTGAACAAGAAACCACCAAAAATTTTAACCAGTCATCGTTCTCACAACACTGAGGACCAGTCATTCGAAATGACTTCTCCATGCATTTTATGCATTGGTAAAAGCACTATGATGAAAAGTGTGATATGTTTTCAGGTATCTCCTATACTAATAGAGCCACATGCTCACCGGTTTGCCACATGATGTAGGCCTATGGACTGAACAAGAAACCACCAAAAATTTTAACCAGTCATCGTTCTCACAACACTGAGGACCAGTCATTCGAAATGACTTCTCCATGCATTTTATGCATTGGTAAAAGCACTATGATGAAAAGTGTGATATGTTTTCAGGTATCTCCTATACTAATAGAGCCACATGCTCACCGGTTTGCCACATGATGTAGGCCTATGGACTGAACAAGAAACCACCAAAAATTTTATCCAGTCATCGTTCTCACAACACTGAGGACCAGTCATTCGAAATGACTTCTCCATGCATTTTATGCATTGGTAAAAGCACTATGATGAAAAGTGTGATATGTTTTCAGGCATCTCCTATACTAATAGAGCCACATGCTCACCGGTTTGCCACATGATGTAGGCCTATGGACTGAACAAGAAACCACCAAAAATTTTAACCAGTCATCGTTCTCACAACACTGAGGACCAGTCATTCGAAATGACTTCTCCATGCATTTTATGCATTGGTAAAAGCACTATGATGAAAAGTGTGATATGTTTTCAGGTATCTCCTATACTAATAGAGCCACATGCTCACCGGTTTGCCACATGATGTAGGCCTATGGACTGAACAAGAAACCACCAAAAATTTTAACCAGTCATCGTTCTCACAACACTGAGGACCAGTCATTCGAAATGACTTCTCCATGCATTTTATGCATTTGTTAAAAGCACTATGATGAAAAGTGTGATATGTTTTCAGGTATCTCCTATACTAATAGAGCCACATGCTCACCGGTTTGCCACATGATGTAGGCCTATGGACTGAACAAGAAACCACCAAAAATTTTAACCAGTCATCGTTCTCACAACACTGAGGACCAGTCATTCGAAATGACTTCTCCATGCATTTTATGCATTGGTAAAAGCACTATGATGAAAAGTGTGATATGTTTTCAGGTATCTCCTATACTAATAGAGCCACATGCTCACCGGTTTGCCACATGATGTAGGCCTATGGACTGAACAAGAAACCACCAAAAATTTTAACCAGTCATCGTTCTCACAACACTGAGGACCAGTCATTCGAAATGACTTCTCCATGCATTTTATGCATTGGTAAAAGCACTATGATGAAAAGTGTGACATGTTTTCAGGTATCTCCTATACTAATAGAGCCACATGCTCACCGGTTTGCCACATGATGTAGGCCTATGGACTGAACAAGAAACCACCAAAAATTTTAACCAGTCATCGTTCTCACAACACTGAGGACCAGTCATTCGAAATGACTTCTCCATGCATTTTATGCATTGGTAAAAGCACTATGATGAAAAGTGTGATATGTTTTCAGGTATCTCCTATACTAATAGAGCCACATGCTCACCGGTTTGCCACATGATGTAGGCCTATGGACTGAACAAGAAACCACCAAAAATTTTAACCAGTCATCGTTCTCACAACACTGAGGACCAGTCATTCGAAATGACTTCTCCATGCATTTTATGCATTGGTAAAAGCACTATGATGAAAAGTGTGATATGTTTTCAGGTATCTCCTATACTAATAGAGCCACATGCTCACCGGTTTGCCACATGATGTAGGCCTATGGACTGAACAAGAAACCACCAAAAATTTTAACCAGTCATCGTTCTCACAACACTGAGGACCAGTCATTCGAAATGACTTCTCCATGCATTTTATGCATTGGTAAAAGCACTATGATGAAAAGTGTGATATGTTTTCAGGTATCTCCTATACTAATAGAGCCACATGCTCACCGGTTTGCCACATGATGTAGGCCTATGGACTGAACAAGAAATCACCAAAAATTTTAACCAGTCATCGTTCTCACAACACTGAGGACCAGTCATTCAAAATGACTTCTCCATGCATTTTATGCATTGGTAAAAGCACTATGATGAAAAGTGTGATATGTTTTCAGGTATCTCCTATACTAATAGAGCCACATGCTCACCGGTTTGCCACATGATGTAGGCCTATGGACTGAACAAGAAACCACCAAAAATTTTAACCAGTCATCATTCTCACAACACTGAGGACCAGTCATTCGAAATGACTTCTCCATGCATTTTATGCATTGGTAAAAGCACTATGATGAAAAGTGTGATATGTTTTCAGGTATCTCCTATACTAATAGAGCCACATGCTCACCGGTTTGCCACATGATGTAGGCCTATGGACTGAACAAGAAACCACCAAAAATTTTAACCAGTCATCGTTCTCACAACACTGAGGACCAGTCATTCGAAATGACTTCTCCATGCATTTTATGCATTGGTAAAAGCACTATGATGAAAAGTGTGATATGTTTTCAGGTATCTCCTATACTAATAGAGCCACATGCTCACCGGTTTGCCACATGATGTAGGCCTATGGACTGAACAAGAAACCACCAAAAATTTTAACCAGTCATCGTTCTCACAACACTGAGGACCAGTCATTCGAAATGACTTCTCCATGCATTTTATGCATTGGTAAAAGCACTATGATGAAAAGTGTGATATGTTTTCAGGTATCTCCTATACTAATAGAGCCACATGCTCACCGGTTTGCCACATGATGTAGGCCTATGGACTGAACAAGAAACCACCAAAAATTTTAACCCGTCATCGTTCTCACAACACTGAGGACCAGTCATTCAAAATGACTTCTCCATGCATTTTATGCATTGGTAAAAGCACTATGATGAAAAGTGTGATATGTTTTCAGGTATCTCCTATACTAATAGAGCCACATGCTCACCGGTTTGCCACATGATGTAGGCCTATGGACTGAACAAGAAACCACCAAAAATTTTAACCAGTCATCGTTCTCACAACACTGAGGACCAGTCATTCGAAATGACTTCTCCGTGCATTTTATGCATTGGTAAAAGCACTATGATGAAAAGTGTGATATGTTTTCAGGTATCTCCTATACTAATAGAGCCACATGCTCACCGGTATGCCACATGATGTAGGCCTATGGACTGAACAAGAAACCACCAAAAATTTTAACCAGTCATCGTTCTCACAACACTGAGGACCAGTCATTCGAAATGACTTCTCCATGCATTTTATGCATTGGTAAAAGCACTATGATGAAAAGTGTGATATGTTTTCAGGTATCTCCTATACTAATAGAGCCACATGCTCACCGGTTTGCCACATGATGTAGGCCTATGGACTGAACAAGAAACCACCAAAAATTTTAACCAGTCATCGTTCTCACAACACTGAGGACCAGTCATTCGAAATGACTTCTCCATGCATTTTATGCATTGGTAAAAGCACTATGATGAAATGTGTGATATGTTTTCAGGTATCTCCTATACTAATAGAGCCACATGCTCACCGGTTTGCCACATGATGTAGGCCTATGGACTGAACAAGAAACCACCAAAAATTTTAACCAGTCATCGTTCTCACAACACTGAGGACCAGTCATTCGAAATGACTTCTCCATGCATTTTATGCATTGGTAAAAGCACTATGATGAAAAGTGTGATATGTTTTCAGGTATCTCCTATACTAATAGAGCCACATGCTCACCGGTTTGCCACATGATGTAGGCCTATGGACTGAACAAGAAACCACCAAAAATTTTAACCAGTCATCGTTCTCACAACACTGAGGACCAGTCATTCGAAATGACTTCTCCATGCATTTTATGCATTGGTAAAAGCACTATGATTGAAAAGTGTGATATGTTTTCAGGTATCTCCTATACTAATAGAGCCACATGCTCACCGGTTTGCCACATGATGTAGGCCTATGGACTGAACAAGAAACCACCAAAAATTTTAACCAGTCATCGTTCTCACAACACTGAGGACCAGTCATTCGAAATGACTTCTCCATGCATTTTATGCATTGGTAAAAGCACTATGATGAAAATTGTGATATGTTTTCAGGTATCTCCTATACTAATAGAGCCACATGCTCACCGGTTTGCCACATGATGTAGGCCTATGGACTGAGCAAGAAACCACCAAAAATTTTAACCAGTCATCGTTCTCACAACACTGAGGACCAGTCATTCGAAATGACTTCTCCATGCATTTTATGCATTGGTAAAAGCACTATGATGAAAAGTGTGATATGTTTTCAGGTATCTCCTATACTAATAGAGCCACATGCTCACCGGTTTGCCACATGATGTAGGCCTATGGACTGAACAAGAAACCACCAAAAATTTTAACCAGTCATCGTTCTCACAACACTGAGGACCAGTCATTCGAAATGACTTCTCCATGCATTTTATGCATTGGTAAAAGCACTATGATGAAAAGTGTGATATGTTTTCAGGTATCTCCTATACTAATAGAGCCACATGCTCACCGGTTTGCCACATGATGTAGGCCTATGGACTGAACAAGAAACCACCCAAAATTTTAACCAGTCATCGTTCTCACAACACTGAGGACCAGTCATTCGAAATGACTTCTCCATGCATTTTATGCATTGGTAAAAGCACTATGATGAAAAGTGTGATATGTTTTCAGGTATCTCCTATACTAATAGAGCCACATGCTCACCGGTTTGCCACATGATGTAGGCCTATGGACTGAACAAGAAACCACCAAAAATTTTAACCAGTCATCGTTCTCACAACACTGAGGACCAGTCATTCGAAATGACTTCTCCATGCATTTTATGCATTGGTAAAAGCACTATGATGAAATGTAACATAGTAACATAGTAACATAGTAACATAGTTAGTAAGGCCGAAAAAAGACATTTGTCCATCCAGTTCAGCCTATATTCCATCATAATAAATACCCAGATCTACGTCCTTCTACAGAACCTAATAATTGTATGATACAATATTGTTCTGCTCCAGGAAGACATCCAGGCCTCTCTTGAACCCCTCGACTGAGTTCGCCATCACCACCTCCTCAGGCAAGCAATTCCAGATTCTCACTGCCCTAACAGTAAAGAATCCTCTTCTATGTTGGTGGAAAAACCTTCTCTCCTCCAGACGCAAAGAATGCCCCCTTGTGCCCGTCACCTTCCTTGGTATAAACAGATCCTCAGCGAGATATTTGTATTGTCCCCTTATATACTTATACATGGTTATTAGATCGCCCCTCAGTCGTCTTTTTTCTAGACTAAATAATCCTAATTTCGCTAATCTATCTGGGTATTGTAGTTCTCCCATCCCCTTTATTAATTTTGTTGCCCTCCTTTGTACTCTCTCTAGTTCCATTATATCCTTCCTGAGCACCGGTGCCCAAAACTGGACACAGTACTCCATGTGCGGTCTAACTAGGGATTTGTACAGAGGCAGTATAATGCTCTCATCATGTGTATCCAGACCTCTTTTAATGCACCCCATGATCCTGTTTGCCTTGGCAGCTGCTGCCTGGCACTGGCTGCTCCAGGTAAGTTTATCATTAACTAGGATCCCCAAGTCCTTCTCCCTGTCAGATTTACCCAGTGGTTTCCCATTCAGTGTGTAATGGTGATATTGATTCCCTCTTCCCATGTGTATAACCTTACATTTATCATTGTTAAACCTCATCTGCCACCTTTCAGCCCAAGTTTCCAACTTATCCAGATCCATCTGTAGCAGAATACTATCTTCTCTTGTATTAACTGCTTTACATAGTTTTGTATCATCTGCAAATATCGATATTTTACTGTGTAAACCTTCTACCAGATCATTAATGAATATGTTGAAGAGAACAGGTCCCAATACTGACCCCTGCGGTACCCCACTGGTCACAGCGACCCAGTTAGAGACTATACCATTTATAACCACCCTCTGCTTTCTATCACTAAGCCAGTTACTAACCCATTTACACACATTTTCCCCCAGACCAAGCATTCTCATTTTGTGTACCAACCTCTTGTGCGGCACGGTATCAAACGCTTTGGAAAAATCGAGATATACCACGTCCAATGACTCACCGTGGTCCAGTCTATAGCTTACCTCTTCATAAAATGTGTGATATGTTTTCAGGTATCTCCTATACTAATAGAGCCACATGCTCACCGGTTTGCCACATGATGTAGGCCTATGGACTGAACAAGAAACCACCAAAAATTTTAACCAGTCATCGTTCTCACAACACTGAGGACCAGTCATTCGAAATGACTTCTCCATGCATTTTATGCATTGGTAAAAGCACTATGATGAAAAGTGTGATATGTTTTCAGGTATCTCCTATACTAATAGAGCCACATGCTCACCGGTTTGCCACATGATGTAGGCCTATGGACTGAACAAGAAACCACCAAAAATTTTAACCAGTCATCGTTCTCACAACACTGAGGACCAGTCATTCGAAATGACTTCTCCATGCATTTTATGCATTGGTAAAAGCACTATGATTGAAAAGTGTGATATGTTTTCAGGTATCTCCTATACTAATAGAGCCACATGCTCACCGGTTTGCCACATGATGTAGGCCTATGGACTGAACAAGAAACCACCAAAAATTTTAACCAGTCATCGTTCTCACAACACTGAGGACCAGTCATTCGAAATGACTTCTCCATGCATTTTATGCATTGGTAAAAGCACTATGATGAAAAGTGTGATATGTTTTCAGGTATCTCCTATACTAATAGAGCCACATGCTCACCGGTTTGCCACATGATGTAGGCCTATGGACTGAGCAAGAAACCACCAAAAATTTTAACCAGTCATCGTTCTCACAACACTGAGGACCAGTCATTCGAAATGACTTCTCCATGCATTTTATGCATTGGTAAAAGCACTATGATGAAAAGTGTGATATGTTTTCAGGTATCTCCTATACTAATAGAGCCACATGCTCACCGGTTTGCCACATGATGTAGGCCTATGGACTGAACAAGAAACCACCAAAAATTTTAACCAGTCATCGTTCTCACAACACTGAGGACCAGTCATTCGAAATGACTTCTCCATGCATTTTATGCATTGGTAAAAGCACTATGATGAAAAGTGTGATGTTTTCAGGTATCTCCTATACTAATAGAGCCACATGCCCACCGGTTTGCCACATGATGTAGGCCTATGGACTGAGCAAGAAACCACCAAAAATTTTAACCAGTCATCGTTCTCACAACACTGAGGACCAGTCATTCGAAATGACTTCTCCATGCATTTTATGCATTGGTAAAAGCACTATGATGAAAAGTGTGATATGTTTTCAGGTATCTCCTATACTAATAGAGCCACATGCTCACCGGTTTGCCACATGATGTAGGCCTATGGACTGAACAAGAAACCACCAAAAATTTTAACCAGTCATCGTTCTCACAACACTGAGGACCAGTCATTCGAAATGACTTCTCCATGCATTTTATGCATTGGTAAAAGCACTATGATGAAAAGTGTGATATGTTTTCAGGTATCTCCTATACTAATAGAGCCACATGCTCACCGGTTTGCCACATGATGTAGGCCTATGGACTGAACAAGAAACCACCAAAAATTTTAACCAGTCATCGTTCTCACAACACTGAGGACCAGTCATTCGAAATGACTTCTCCATGCATTTTATGCATTGGTAAAAGCACTATGATGAAAAGTGTGATATGTTTTCAGGTATCTCCTATACTAATAGAGCCACATGCTCACCGGTTTGCCACATGATGTAGGCCTATGGACTGAACAAGAAACCACCAAAAATTTTAACCAGTTATCGTTCTCACAACACTGAGGACCAGTCATTCGAAATGACTTCTCCATGCATTTTATGCATTGGTAAAAGCACTATGATGAAAAGTGTGATATGTTTTCAGGTATCTCCTATACTAATAGAGCCACATGCTCACCGGTTTGCCACATGATGTAGGCCTATGGACTGAACAAGAAACCACCAAAAATTTTAACCAGTCATCGTTCTCACAACACTGAGGACCAGTCATTCGAAATGACTTCTCCATGCATTTTATGCATTGGTAAAAGCACTATGATGAAAAGTGTGATATGTTTAAGAACATCCTAAATAGGCAGTGTAAGCGGTTTATACCTTGTGGGAATAAAAGGACTAGAAATAGGAAAAACCCAATGTGGCTAAACAAAGAAGTAAGACAGGCAATTAACAGTAAAAAGAAAGCATTTGCACTACTAAAGCAGGATGGCACCATTGAAGCTCTAAAAAACTATAGGGAGAAAAATACTTTATCTAAAAAACTAATTAAAGCTGCCAAAAAGGAAACAGAGAAGCACATTGCTAAGGAGAGTAAAACTAATCCCAAACTGTTCTTCAACTATATCAATAGTAAAAGAATAAAAACTGAAAATGTAGGCCCCTTAAAAAATAGTGAGGAAAGAATGGTTGTAGATGACGAGGAAAAAGCTAACATATTAAACACCTTCTTCTCCACGGTATTCACGGTGGAAAATGAAATGCTAGGTGAAATCCCAAGAAACAATGAAAACCCTATATTAAGGGTCACCAATCTAACCCAAGAAGAGGTGCGAAACCGGCTAAATAAGATTAAAATAGATAAATCTCCGGGTCCGGATGGCATACACCCACGAGTACTAAGAGAACTAAGTAATGTAATAGATAAACCATTATTTCTTATTTTTAGTGACTCTATAGCGACAGGGTCTGTTCCGCAGGACTGGCGCATAGCAAATGTGGTGCCAATATTCAAAAAGGGCTCTAAAAGTGAACCTGGAAATTATAGGCCAGTAACTCTAACCTCTATTGTTGGTAAAATATTTGAAGGGTTTCTGAGGGATGTTATTCTGGATTATCTCAATGAGAATAACTGTTTAACTCCATATCAGCATGGGTTTATGAGAAATCGCTCCTGTCAAACCAATCTAATCAGTTTTTATGAAGAGGTAAGCTATAGACTGGACCACGGTGAGTCATTGGACGTGGTATATCTCGATTTTTCCAAAGCGTTTGATACCGTGCCGCACAAGAGGTTGGTACACAAAATGAGAATGCTTGGTCTGGGGGAAAATGTGTGTAAATGGGTTAGTAACTGGCTTAGTGATAGAAAGCAGAGGGTGGTTATAAATGGTATAGTCTCTAACTGGGTCGCTGTGACCAGTGGGGTACCGCAGGGGTCAGTATTGGGACCTGTTCTCTTCAACATATTCATTAATGATCTGGTAGAAGGTTTACACAGTAAAATATCGATATTTGCAGATGATACAAAACTATGTAAAGCAGTTAATACAAGAGAAGATAGTATTCTGCTACAGATGGATCTCGATAAGTTGGAAACTTGGGCTGAAAGGTGGCAGATGAGGTTTAACAATGATAAATGTAAGGTTATACACATGGGAAGAGGGAATCAATATCACCATTACACACTGAACGGGAAACCACTGGGTAAATCTGACAGGGAGAAGGACTTGGGGATCCTAGTTAATGATAAACTTACCTGGAGCAGCCAGTGCCAGGCAGCAGCTGCCAAGGCAAACAGGATCATGGGGTGCATTAAAAGAGGTCTGGATACACATGATGAGAGCATTATACTGCCTCTGTACAAATCCCTAGTTAGACCGCACATGGAGTACTGTGTCCAGTTTTGGGCACCGGTGCTCAGGAAGGATATAATGGAACTAGAGAGAGTACAAAGGAGGGCAACAAAATTAATAAAGGGGATGGGAGAACTACAATACCCAGATAGATTAGCGAAATTAGGATTATTTAGTCTAGAAAAAAGACGACTGAGGGGCGATCTAATAACCATGTATAAGTATATAAGGGGACAATACAAATATCTCGCTGAGGATCTGTTTATACCAAGGAAGGTGACGGGCACAAGGGGGCATTCTTTGCGTCTGGAGGAGAGAAGGTTTTTCCACCAACATAGAAGAGGATTCTTTACTGTTAGGGCAGTGAGAATCTGGAATTGCTTGCCTGAGGAGGTGGTGATGGCGAACTCAGTCGAGGGGTTCAAGAGAGGCCTGGATGTCTTCCTGGAGCAGAACAATATTGTATCATACAATTATTAGGTTCTGTAGAAGGACGTAGATCTGGGTATTTATTATGATGGAATATAGGCTGAACTGGATGGACAAATGTCTTTTTTCGGCCTTACTAACTATGTTACTATGTTACTATGTTACTAGGTATCTCCTATACTAATAGAGCCACATGCTCACCGGTTTGCCACATGATGTAGGCCTATTGACTGAACAAGAAACCACCAAAAATTTTAACCAGTCATCGTTCTCACAACACTGAGGACCAGTCATTCGAAATGACTTCTCCATGCATTTTATGCATTGGTAAAAGCACTATGATGAAAAGTGTGATATGTTTTCAGGTATCTCCTATACTAATAGAGCCACATGCTCACCGGTTTGCCACATGATGTAGGCCTATGGACTGAACAAGAAACCACCAAAAATGTTAACCAGTCATCGTTCTCACAACACTGAGGACCAGTCATTCGAAATGACTTCTCCATGCATTTTATGCATTGGTAAAAGCACTATGATGAAATGTGTGATATGTTTTCAGGTATCTCCTATACTAATAGAGCCACATGCTCACCGGTTTGCCACATGATGTAGGCCTATGGACTGAACAAGAAACCACCAAAAATTTTAACCAGTCATCGTTCTCACAACACTGAGGACCAGTCATTCGAAATGACTTCTCCATGCATTTTATGCATTGGTAAAAGCACTATGATGAAAAGTGTGATATGTTTTCAGGTATCTCCTATACTAATAGAGCCACATGCTCACCGGTTTGCCACATGATGTAGGCCTATGGACTGAACAAGAAACCACCAAAAATTTTAACCAGTCATCGTTCTCACAACACTGAGGACCAGTCATTCGAAATGACTTCTCCATGCATTTTATGCATTGGTAAAAGCACTATGATTGAAAAGTGTGATATGTTTTCAGGTATCTCCTATACTAATAGAGCCACATGCTCACCGGTTTGCCACATGATGTAGGCCTATGGACTGAACAAGAAACCACCAAAAATTTTAACCAGTCATCGTTCTCACAACACTGAGGACCAGTCATTCGAAATGACTTCTCCATGCATTTTATGCATTGGTAAAAGCACTATGATGAAAATTGTGATATGTTTTCAGGTATCTCCTATACTAATAGAGCCACATGCTCACCGGTTTGCCACATGATGTAGGCCTATGGACTGAGCAAGAAACCACCAAAAATTTTAACCAGTCATCGTTCTCACAACACTGAGGACCAGTCATTCGAAATGACTTCTCCATGCATTTTATGCATTGGTAAAAGCACTATGATGAAAAGTGTGATATGTTTTCAGGTATCTCCTATACTAATAGAGCCACATGCTCACCGGTTTGCCACATGATGTAGGCCTATGGACTGAACAAGAAACCACCAAAAATTTTAACCAGTCATCGTTCTCACAACACTGAGGACCAGTCATCCGAAATGACTTCTCCATGCATTTTATGCATTGGTAAAAGCACTATGATGAAAAGTGTGATATGTTTTCAGGTATCTCCTATACTAATAGAGCCACATGCCCACCGGTTTGCCACATGATGTAGGCCTATGGACTGAGCAAGAAACCACCAAAAATTTTAACCAGTCATCGTTCTCACAACACTGAGGACCAGTCATTCGAAATAACTTCTCCATGCATTTTATGCATTGGTAAAAGCACTATGATGAAAAGTGTGATATGTTTTCAGGTATCTCCTATACTAATAGAGCCACATGCTCACCGGTTTGCCACATGATGTAGGCCTATGGACTGAACAAGAAACCACCAAAAATTTTAACCAGTCATCGTTCTCACAACACTGAGGACCAGTCATTCGAAATGACTTCTCCATGCATTTTATGCATTGGTAAAAGCACTATGATGAAAAGTGTGATATGTTTTCAGGTATCTCCTATACTAATAGAGCCACATGCTCACCGGTTTGCCACATGATGTAGGCCTATGGACTGAACAAGAAACCACCAAAAATTTTAACCAGTCATCGTTCTCACAACACTGAGGACCAGTCATTCGAAATGACTTCTCCATGCATTTTATGCATTGGTAAAAGCACTATGATGAAAAGTGTGATATGTTTTCAGGTATCTCCTATACTAATAGAGCCACATGCTCACCGGTTTGCCACATGATGTAGGCCTATGGACTGAACAAGAAACCACCAAAAATTTTAACCAGTCATCGTTCTCACAACACTGAGGACCAGTCATTCGAAATGACTTCTCCATGCATTTTATGCATTGGTAAAAGCACTATGATGAAAAGTGTGATATGTTTTCAGGTATCTCCTATACTAATAGAGCCACATGCTCACCGGTTTGCCACATGATGTAGGCCTATGGACTGAACAAGAAACCACCAAAAATTTTAACCAGTCATCGTTCTCACAACACTGAGGACCAGTCATTCGAAATGACTTCTCCATGCATTTTATGCATTGGTAAAAGCACTATGATGAAAAGTGTGATATGTTTTCAGGTATCTCCTATACTAATAGAGCCACATGCTCACCGGTTTGCCACATGATGTAGGCCTATGGACTGAACAAGAAACCACCAAAAATTTTAACCAGTCATCGTTCTCACAACACTGAGGACCAGTCATTCGAAATGACTTCTCCATGCATTTTATGCATTGGTAAAAGCACTATGATTGAAAAGTGTGATATGTTTTCAGGTATCTCCTATACTAATAGAGCCACATGCTCACCGGTTTGCCACATGATGTAGGCCTATGGACTGAACAAGAAACCACCAAAAATTTTAACCAGTCATCGTTCTCACAACACTGAGGACCAGTCATTCGAAATGACTTCTCCATGCATTTTATGCATTGGTAAAAGCACTATGATGAAAATTGTGATGTTTTCAGGTATCTCCTATACTAATAGAGCCACATGCTCACCGGTTTGCCACATGATGTAGGCCTATGGACTGAGCAAGAAACCACCAAAAATTTTAACCAGTCATCGTTCTCACAACACTGAGGACCAGTCATTCGAAATGACTTCTCCATGCATTTTATGCATTGGTAAAAGCACTATGATGAAAAGTGTGATATGTTTTCAGGTATCTCCTATACTAATAGAGCCACATGCTCACCGGTTTGCCACATGATGTAGGCCTATGGACTGAGCAAGAAACCACCAAAAATTTTAACCAGTCATCGTTCTCACAACACTGAGGACCAGTCATTCGAAATGACTTCTCCATGCATTTTATGCATTGGTAAAAGCACTATGATGAAAAGTGTGATATGTTTTCAGGTATCTCCTATACTAATAGAGCCACATGCTCACCGGTTTGCCACATGATGTAGGCCTATGGCCTGAACAAGAAACCACCAAAAATTTTAACCAGTCATCGTTCTCACAACACTGAGGACCAGTCATTCGAAATGACTTCTCCATGCATTTTATGCATTGGTAAAAGCACTATGATGAAAAGTGTGATATGTTTTCAGGTATCTCCTATACTAATAGAGCCACATGCTCACCGGTTTGCCACATGATGTAGGCCTATGGACTGAACAAGAAACCACCAAAAATTTTAACCAGTCATCGTTCTCACAACACTGAGGACCAGTCATTCGAAATGACTTCTCCATGCATTTTATGCATTGGTAAAAGCACTATGATGAAAAGTGTGATATGTTTTCAGGTATCTCCTATACTAATAGAGCCACATGCTCACCGGTTTGCCACATGATGTAGGCCTATGGACTGAACAAGAAACCACCAAAAATTTTAACCAGTCATCGTTCTCACAACACTGAGGACCAGTCATTCGAAATGACTTCTCCATGCATTTTATGCATTGGTAAAAGCACTATGATGAAAAGTGTGATATGTTTTCAGGTATCTCCTATACTAATAGAGCCACATGCTCACCGGTTTGCCACATGATGTAGGCCTATGGACTGAACAAGAAACCACCAAAAATTTTAACCAGTCATCGTTCTCACAACACTGAGGACCAGTCATTCGAAATGACTTCTCCATGCATTTTATGCATTGGTAAAAGCACTATGATGAAAAGTGTGATATGTTTTCAGGTATCTCCTATACTAATAGAGCCACATGCTCACCGGTTTGCCACATGATGTAGACCTATGGACTGAACAAGAAACCACCAAAAATTTTAACCAGTCATCGTTCTCACAACACTGAGGACCAGTCATTCGAAATGACTTCTCCATGCATTTTATGCATTGGTAAAAGCACTATGATGAAAAGTGTGATATGTTTTCAGGTATCTCCTATACTAATAGAGCCACATGCTCACCGGTTTGCCACATGATGTAGGCCTATGGACTGAACAAGAAACCACCAAAAATTTTAAC